>NW_010247175.1:0-16121 GCF_000690775.1 Eurypyga helias | reverse complement strand
AGGTCCAGACCATCTTTTTTACCATTTTCACAGGGTCTTGGCCAGCTGATTCTACAGATTATCACCCAGATAACCGAGCTCCCGGGGGCATAATGCAAACACTGATGTGAAACTACGGCGGCAGCAAGATGTAGCGGTGTCACTCCACTGTTACAAATGTTTCTGAGGACTGTCAGTTCCTTTTTTAAGGAGTTTCTACGCAGAGGCTTTACAAAGTGGATTGTAGTATCTGTGTTCCCTGTTACCCTTGAAGTAACCTTTATAAGCGTTTTCCAACAGCTTCTCTGTAATTCTACCAGCAGGCAGCTCCCGGAGTCTTTACTAAGTATTTTTCACTCTTGTTGCTCTCAACCTCAGCAGCTCCTGACTGTCCTTTGTTTTCTGTGTTCTTTTTTTAACCAGGAATGTCAGAGAGAGAGCGGCAAGTCATGAAGAAGCTGAAGGAAGTGGTGGATAAACAGAGGGATGAAATCAGAGCAAAGGACCGGGAACTCGGACTGAAAAATGAGGATGTAGAGGCTGTAAGTGCCTCTTTGTCTCCTATTTCTCTTCGTTCTCACCCATACTTCCACAGCCTGGTTTCAAGTCAGTGCAGAATTTGTGAGCGATGCCAGATGATTAGTCCAGTAACTGAGTGTCCCAAGCGATGAGGCAGTCTTCAGTGCAGACACACACCCTCGGCTGCGGTCACAAGGAGTAGGCATGCTTGGATCAGGACTGTGGATCACCTCTTAGCGCAGGAAGATGGGAGGAAGGGGCCTGAGCCCAGCCCAGGGCACTTGCCTTTGCCAGCACTGAGCGGAAGGTCGCTGAGAGGACGGGTGGCCCTGGGGACCAGAGCACAGGAGATCCGGGCTCAGTCTTGGATGCATCACAGACTCCTCTATGGCTCTGGGAATCACATGATGTCTTGGTTCTTTCCGTGTCAGGATGAATGACCTCCTTACCCATATTTTGTTTCCCATCCTCCCACTGCCTCATCTCCTTAGGCCGTGGGACTTTCCTGCTACTGGTGGGGGCCAGCCCTAGATGATCTCTGCTCCACCCAAGTGCCTCTGGCCGGTGCTGCGGCCTTGCACATTGGTGCTGTGTATACAGTTCCCAGCAGGTCACATCCTGCCTTATGAGAGAGCCTAAGAGCTCCAAGCAAAGCACTTGTAAATGGAATCCTGAGGGTTCTGTCTTGTCCTCCTCTCTTCTGCTTTGGGTTAAGATTCGATTCAGATTCCCATAAGCCACCGTGTCCTTGAACTTTGCTTTTCTGAAACGTAATATCAAGTGATGGGTTTGCTTTTAGCAGGAGAGTTCCCTAAGCTAGGGGGAAAATGCTTCTTTACTCTAGAAACCAATTAAATTTCGGTGACTGCAACCGCAGTAGATAATTAGAGGTTTAAAAAAAACTAATCTGGGGGTGAGGAGGGGGGAGACTTTTCCAGACTAAATTCTACAGGAGCCCTCTACTTTAACGTGGTGTTTGGAACGTGGCCATTGTGGCTGAATGGATGCTGACCTGTTGTATCGATGTTTTGCAGCTTCAGCAGCAACAGAACAGGTTAATGAAAATTAACCATGACCTGCGGCACCGGATCACCGTTGTTGAGGCTCAGGGGAAGGCGCTGATCGAGCAGAAGGTGGAGTTAGAGGCGTATCTGCAAACCAAGGAGCAGGAGATGGGCAACCTGCGAGCAGAGCTGGGGAAACTGAGAGAAAAACTGCAGGGGGAGGACAGCCAGGATGGGGAGGAAATACAGGTAAGAGGCACTTTAAATCACTTTTTAAACAGCCTTTTAAAAAGCTTTGGGCTTCACACCAAGTACCTCTTCTTTGGATAAACGTGACTGACACACATCAGAGGTGACGGTGGGACTCGAGGGCAGCATCTTGTGTTCGGGTGTGACAGGGAGAGCAATGTCACTTGTTGCACTGTGACAGGAAAGGCCCCGTTAGGGTGGGTGATGACCCTGTGGAACAGCCCCCCCCTTCCTAAAGGATGGAACAGGGTCTCTCACAGCAGGCAGCGTGGCTACACATTACCAGTGGGATGTCTGCTCTCCCCTTACACTCGGCTACCCATCGCATCTCCTAGGAGGTGTAACCTTCACGTCGTGCACTAGGCTGCAAAATTCACCAAATACCAGAACAAATCATTGCTTCAGAAGAGAGTGTTCTATGAAAAACATCAAGAGGCAATCCAGAATCTCTGGAGTATCAATTGTTAGGTTGTATTGGAGGCAGGTAGCGCTTTGGTAGGGCTGTATTAGTGTGTTTGGCCTCATTTTGTTTGTACACATCAGCCCCTTCCCCTGAGGAAAGCAAACTGATCCCTCAGGCAGTCTGGGTTTCCCAAAAGACGGACAGCTGACAAGGAGCTTGAGCTTTGCTGAGCGTGCGGATGTGCGAGGCCTAACGGGTCCCACGGGTGCAATGCACGAGGACGGTGGTGGCCTGCGAACGATCATAGAAAAGCAGTTGTGTCGGAAGCGGTCCCGGAGGTGATGCAGAGCTCCGCACGCTTGGTGCTTGCGGTGTTGCGGCAGGCTTGGGCTGTCAGGACTGAGCTGGTATCGCTACCAAATCCACAGGGCAGTATTTGAACGCACCTTTTAGAGGAACCAACCAACTTCGGCCTTATTTCTGCTTTTGCTTCCTGTTAGAATTCGTGAAGCGTTACAAGCACAAATGTGCGTGAAAGGCAGATGTTCCTGCTTGCATACTCAGGTACTTGCAGGAACAGGCAAAGCGACAGTCTGCAGATCGAGTTGGGGCTGAGATCGGAGCAGTAGGAATGCAGACTTGAGGGGAGCTTCCTGAGGAAAGGACGCATCTCTTGGACCTCTGCATGGCTTCTATTATTTTTCTTTGTGCGTATGATGCTACATCTGTCTTATTAAAGCAAATGTGCTGTATTTCCCTTTCCTGATGCTGCTCTTAGCAGAGTTCAAGATAACAGCTCTAATGATGTGAAAGAACTCAGAGGAGCACTGTCACATAGAGCTGTTTGACTGGAGGCATTGGTAAGAGCTCCAGAACCAAGCAGCATGATGGACTGCAGCAGAGCGGAACACCCAGTTCGCTTGGAGACAGGAATATACATGAAGAAGCAGAGGCAAAGGCCGATGGGGTACCCTAGTCCCCTAGGAATGTGACAGCCGGTGTTAACGTGTCACTGCTGAATCGCGCCAGCACTGCATTAATAATGAAAGGGATTATTCCACTGCTGTTAATTCAGCCAGGACACCCAGCGTTGTGAAGGGGGCTGCGGAGCCGAGGCCTGGAGCCAGCAGGAGTGAAAGTGTCTTCAGTCTCTGGAGAGAAAGGATGCATTCTTCACCTCTCTCTAACTCATCAGTTCCATGGCAATGGTGCTGCTTCTAATTAGACCCGTTCCCCGCCCTGTTTGCCAGGATGATGGTTAGACAGGAATTGCAGTGGCAGGCGGAGAGCGAGAATAGCTGCGTGCTCTGGAGCGGACATGGCTTGTTGGCTTCAGTGAAGTCCGTTTGCGTTGGCTACAGGCTGCTCAGTCTTTGCTGATTTGAGCAAAATCTAGAAAAAGTAGCTTATTTGGGCAAAGGTATGGGGTAAATATACGACCAACAGAAGAGGCATCAGCTCAGACCCTCATCTAGAGGGGTGAAGAAAAGCATTCTGGCAATTTCCCCTGAACCTCTTGCTGGGTTGCATCCCTCTTTATTTACTGTGGTCTGTGTAAAGAGGTGGGCTTGGAGGAAGGGGGTGAATCAGACCAACGGACAAGCCAGCACTGCTCTGCCGCTTTGTCCTTGCAGGAGAAGCACTGCAATCCCTGCTGGAGAAACCGATACTGCACCAACCTCAGCCCAGCCAAGTTTAACCTGAAATCCTACACCAACAGATAGCAAAACTGTTTCACAAACACACAATCTTAAATTCCTCCTACATTTTTTCCTCTTAAAATTGCTGGGTTTCTCTTAGAAGAGGATTTAGTAGTGCTGAAAGAAAGAGGCTGGGAACTAGGCTGATAAATACTTCAGGCCCCTCAGGTATGCGCCCGCACGGTGGATTTAAAGCCCACGTTTCACTTCCTAGGCAGAACCGAACAATGACGACTGCCTCTCAGAGTCAGAAAGGATGGCAATGGACTTCAAAGATCCGAATCGTCCAAGATTCACGTTACAGGAGCTCCGGGATGTCCTTCATGAGAGGAATGAATTGAAATCTAAGGTGTTTTTGCTTCAAGAGGAGCTTTTGTATTACAAAAGGTAGGTTAGATCCCCTCTGGTGCTGCATGCCGTGCACAGGGGAGCCGTGGGGCAGGTCTGGAGACACTACTTGTGCCCCTGAGTACTGTCCAACAGGATGGTGTTTCTGCAGCGGCTCACAGCAGAGATGGCAAGCCTGCAGCTTTGGGTTGCATCTGGTTCCTCAAAATTGGGAAAAAGCTATGTCCTAACTCCCAGATTCCCTCAAATCTTAGAATTTAATACTTTTGAACTTCAAAAATAAGGATAAGAGGGGGCCTAAAATGCAAACTCTAGAACTTCTGTTCGGTGCGTTCCTCCCCTCCTTGTCACAGTAGGAAGAAAATACCGAAAGGAGCCTGGTTCCAGGTGCTGTTCCTTAGCTGACAAGAAAATCCTCCCATTGATTTCAGTGAGCTCTGAACAGCTCTTTTTGCATTTCTCCATCAGCAGTGCTACCTCAGACTGATTTTTAGAACTTAAAGTGCTTCCGTGGCTCGGGAGGAGAACATTAATTATCTTTTCTTTCTTTCAAGTGAGGAAACAGAAGAAGAAACGAGATCCCCTCAACCTACACCCATAATTCAGCCAAAACCCTCAACTCAGCCTGAATCTGGAATCAAACGACTGTAAGTAGTGTATTTTCTAAGGGCACTGGGTATAGTCTGCAAACACTAAATGTTTCTGTGGGTAGGACAATTGTAAAGAATTTAAAAATGAAGATAACCTCCTCCCTAATGTATGTTGGAGAGAGCTTGCAGGAGCACTTGGCAGGTACCATGAAACAGCAGTTGGCTTTGGCCAGCACTTTTGCCTAGATCTGGGACAACTTTCAGCCTCGGATTGTTTCCTGTGGTACCTTTTGCTCCCTCGTGTAGCCGCAGCAGGGAGCCCAGCAGTGCTGGTGGGCCAGAGTGGGGTGCCCAAGGAGCCCGCTCCAGTTGTAATGTTTCCATAAGTGCCCTCAGCAGGCTCACCCAGAGAGCGTGTGTTGCAGTGTTTTATTACAGCCCCGATGAGCTGGCGAGTTCTTAAACACAGGCACCTCATCCTCCTCGGGAATTTTCTTGTCTTGGCCACACAGTCATACTCCGCAGGGAGGTGCTGCTAATTGTGGTCTTATCCAGAGCCTGTCCTGTCTGCCCAAAACGGAAGTCAGTGCAGGATCTCAGTGTGCTAGGATTGTAGGAACAGTGTTCCTGTTCGGCTGCAAGTCCCAGTTCCTTAACACACGCATCCCAAGGTGGTGCAGCGTCAGAAGGCACTGGCCCCAGGTCCCGCTTGGAAGACGTGCGGAGTGTAGCTGACCAGTAAAACCCTCGGCAGGCCTGTCGCTGCTGGGCATGGTGAGCAGGTTTCCCCATGACCTCGCCGTGCCTGTTTCCCTGCTGACCTGAGCTTCAGACTGGGCCTGTGCTGTGTGCCCAGCACAGAAACCTTCTGTTTGCTGAACACATTTGCTGCTGGAGAGAACGGTAGCTTTCTTGGCTTTAAGAACCCCACCTTCTGGTGAAGCACTTCGTGTTGCTGTCCGACACCTAAGCTTTCCGTCAGAGGAGTGCATTTCCTAGGATATCACTTAATTATAAAATCATGGGTTTAGCCAGTCCATTTGTCTGTTGAAACTCCCTCCTTTTACTTATTCCAAATGAAGTCCTGTAACTTTATAGCAAGTCTTTGAATTTTTATGATACTGGAAGCTTGACTTTTTTAACTGCATAAATGATTTTGGAAGAGTCATTTGTTTCCACGTGAAAAGCTCTCCCATCCTGTCCCCACATCCATAGCCTTCGGTCCTTGTTTAATGACAGCAGCAGCCCTGGGAGCGCAAGTTCCCTGGGAAGATCTGGACTAATCCAAAACACCAGAAAGTCAGGAGGGCACTTTTGATTATTTTCAGTAGACTCCAGGCTCTGGCTGTGCTTCCCTGTTTGCGGAGAGAACCCTTCCTCTCACACGACGCGAAAATACACTTAGAACTTGGACTGAGTTTTCATTCAGCAGTTGGGATGATGAAGATATTCCTCTGTCTCACAAGATCTCCCCTGCAAAGCTTCTCTTTGATACTTATTTCAGTACTTTTTAAAGCCTATCCCGGTGAGGGGGTTTCAGCTTACACAGTTGGTGTTGACTGCAGTTTCCACGCTCTATTTCTGAAGCAAAGGCAGTGTAAAACAGCCCAGACATGGTAAGACAGAGCACGTGCTGACAGGGCTTTGACTTTGCCTTCAGCATACGTGTGTGAGCAGCTCAGGGAGCCGTGGCTTGTTTTCAACCAGTTATCTTGGCGCCTGTGTCCTCTCAGTTAACTGCTAGGGAAAACCTCTTGAGCGTCAGGCCGTTCAATCCATGCATGTTTTCCAACACTTGCCTAATCTTTGTGTTTCTCAGGTTCTGTGTTGAATTCATGTAACCCAACCCACACACAGGGAAACATCAGATCACGTTGGTTTGGCCCCTTTCACAAACGGCAAGAGTCCTCTTCTGCCAGACAGCGGAAGCGTGTGTTGAACCTGCCGTTAAGATGAAATTCCTTTCTTTAGCTGTCACGCTCTGTCCCCGGTTTCCTTCTGCTCTCTCTTCAGTTAGCCATCACATTAAATAAGGGAAGATAAAAATGTCTACTGAAGTAACCTGGGGGATGGTAACAGTTTTCAGGTTTGTCTTATCCTTGCAGCCTGTCTGGGTAGGATTTGTCTAGTGTGGGTTTTTCTCTTTTCCCCCTTCTCTGTGTGTGTTGTCACTAGCGTACTTTAAAAAGACGGGAGATTTCACTGCTGGGAAAACAACCCAAGTGCAGCATCTGTTGGCCCTGTTGCACGGTCCCTGCTGCGAGCTGTCCCCGGAGCTGCCGTCTCTCCTGGGCAGGGTGCCACCTCGCTATAGGGCTGCCTGGGTCACACACCGGCATATAACCTCTCCGCACCTAGTGCAGGGTGCCTTTACAAGCAGAAGTAGGGTTGCTTCTCCCCCTGATCGAACAACAACCTGAAGTCCGGGAAGAGGAGACTCTCGCTATCCCCTCCAGAGAAGTTTTACGCTTGCCGGTGTCACGTGCCCTTTTTCCCTCGGCCACGCAGTGTCTCCAGGAATGAGATGCGTACATAGCCTGTGCTGTCGGAGATGTGCTCAGGTGATTGTGTGCTGCATCCCCACAAAGAAGGGAAAACACAGGTTACAGAAATCAACCGTTTTTCACTCCCAGGGTTTGCACGCTGGGGGCAAACTCTGAGCTCTAGTCTCAGACTGGCTGATTTCTACATTTGTCTCTTCCCCATCACGTGTTAGTTTGATGAAATAATGTAACCAGGAGGCTTTTCTGAGGAGGGAGAGTACAAGGATTAAAAATGCTGCCTCTGTTTGGAGCAGAAAACGCCCTTTTGTTTTCCCTGTACGCATACGTGCTTGTTTGCCACTGACGTAATGCCTGAAACAGCCCTAAGTCTTCTTCCTGTTCTCTGCAGTCTGCAAAGGCTGATGGGTCTGTCTCATTTCTGCAGCTCAGGACCGTGCCCCAGCACGTAAAAATCTAAGTCCTGGCTGCAGCTAACGATACGACAGCGTTGGCTGGTTGGGTTTCTTCTCAGTCTGACTAGTGGTTAGAGTGTGTTGGGGAGAGCTGCGTTTGGTCACAAGTGAAATGTCTCTCCTGATTCCAACTTAATCTTTAATTGACATCAGTCCACAGTTCAGAAAAATATTTGGCGCAAAGGAGAGCCTCTGAGGAGAAGCCTTAGAAAAGCAGAGGGTGTTGCAGGTACGGACGAAGGGGTGCTGGCAGGTTTGCGTGGGGCTGGCGGGGCGGGGAGCCTGGCCGGCGCTCCCGCAGCCTCTGCGTTGCATGACCGGTACAACGCGTGGCGAAAGCGCTGGCCTCTGACAAAGAAACAGTCTCGCCGCTGGCCAGCCGGAGAGTGTTTCTGCTGGAGCAGCTGCAGGGGTTTTTTTTTGCTGGAGCAGCTGCAGGGTTTCAGATGGGTGGTCAGCTGCCTGCAGCGGGCATTTTCTGCATGCGAAGCACGGCAGGTTCTTTTGGAAGGGACACGCGGGCCCTTTAACCAAGCAGCCGGCGCAGGAGCTTATTTCCAGAGTTCACCTGCGATACTGGTTTGTAACTGGAAACTATCAGCTGTAACGTTTGTAAAATCTTTTAACTGTAACACTGGTCCCGCCTAACCCTGTTGTCCGTGCAAATACCCAGCAGTCACAGCAGAGGCCTGTTTTGTCTGTAACATACACCTCCATCCTTCATTTCATGACGTCTGTGCCTGTTTGTCTCTTGGGAAGAACAGTGTGCGCTCTGCTCTGCATTGCTGGAGGTGGTAACACCTGAATGAAACCCCACCCCGACTGCAGGCTGCCTCACAACAGAAAAGTGGTATCTCTTAGAAATTCCAAAGCTATTTAAACTGTTAGAATGATTCTGAATAAGAGCTTTTCACTGAGGAGAGCTGTCTTGGGTGATGCAGATCCACCTCTCCCTGTAACGTGTCCTGTGTGGTAATTCAGAGTATCCCCGTGTATCATGTTTGCCTCTTTTCTTTTTAATGGAATGCTTTTTCTTTCCCTTGCTCCAGTCTTACCTTTTCTGTGTCTGTACTTTCCTGACCAGGATCTTTACAGCCATAATGCCCATGGTAGCAGCTGGATTGATTCCAGACGATCCCACATTGCAGCCAATAAGAAGACTTGTGTCCCTTGTAGGAACGGGTTTTTTTAAATGCTTGGTACCGTGGTTTCCTTTTGCATGACCCTGTGTTGACGTGCACTGCTGGCTGCATTCTCATCGGCGGCCTGTGGGATCACAGAAGAACAGAGTGCCAATCAGAATGACCAGCCAGTGCACAACCCATCGTGGTCCTCCATGCTCATCCTTGACATTTTAGCATCTTTGGCTTCAATGTCACCATGCTAAACCAATCATGACTCCTTAGAAGATCGTTGTGATGCAGTTTTAACCAGCATCTGTTAATTTTGCTTACTAAGTGTGCCTATTCACAGTTCACCCCAGTGCTTAAGAAACCCATGTCATCCTAATGACTTGTTACAAATCAGATTTACAGAATGTGATGGCTGAGATCTACATTAATTCCCAGTGTTAATTACAGGCTGTTGCTTCTATGTCTTTCTATGCACTGTATATTTTGTCTCTAATCTGTATTTTGGAATAGAGTGTACACTCTCAGTAATCAAATCCGTTACCCTATTCTTGGCTCTCCTGGAAGATGTACTAATTGTTAATGCAAAGTCTCGGGGTGTTAGAGGTGCTGCTTCAGTGATCGTCCTCTTTACAGCAGCAACGCGGTTTGTCACTTCCTCTCCACATGGATGTGCTTTTCCCAAACATCCTCCCTGCGACTTTTCTAAGCATAAGAACAGTTTCCATTGTTTCAGAAGGAATTTTAAAAGTCCAAACCTTCTGCTTTGTGTAGAGCCTACAAACATATTTTAATCTTATTTAATTTCAAGATAAAGTGAAAAATCACTGAACTTTGATACTTGAAACTCACTGCATAGATACAGCAGTCCTTTGTGTGGGCTTCAAGACACTAAGCCTGACCAGGCTGGACCAAACATGCTCAGCAGTGACTAGACACTTCTTCCATCAGCTGGAATTGGATCTGGCTCTGAAAGACATAGCATATGCGTGTGAATTTATGAGCTCCTGTGATGAAGGTGGTAGAAAAGTGTGTGCTAATTAAGTGCAAAAGACTTATTTCACTATCAAGGCTGCACATTTGAAGCAAGGAAATGCAAAAGTTCAGGTCCTGCTAACAACGTTAGTTATCTCTCATTGCACTTGTGTGGCTTTTTATATCACTTTCTAGTGAAGAAATAATTATTCTTAATATTCTTGATATTCTTAATAATTCTTATCATGCTTACCTGCATGGACAATAGGGTATTTTTCTGGAAAGCTGCCTTAAACCTGCCCTGACACTCAAACACAACCTCCCACGTGACTAGAGACGCGGAAAGCAAACTCCCTGGTTACACAGGGCGGCTTGGCCAGTTGGGATCACCGTGCTGCGGGGAGACAGAGGGAGTGTGGGTGGAAGAAGGATGCCCAGGATGCTGGGCCGCGGACGCAGGGTCGGGTTTATGCCCCGACAAGCACTCCATCACCTGCCAAAGCTGGGTTTATATTATGCGGAAGCGTTGGGCAGTTCCTGTCCCGGATCAGAGCTGCATTTTGCTTGGGACTGCGCAAGCAAACCAGTATTTTCCAGCTCAAGTGCACCATTACAACCAAACGGGTGTGCAGCCAGCTCAAACCCTTGGTAGCTGGAACGGCAACTTTTGCATTTCTCAGCAGACCTAAACACTGCACTAACGCCTCGTGCGCCGGACTTGTGACGAGCGTGCAGTCTGCCTAATCGAGTAACTCCATCCTGTACCAGTAAGGCCCCAAGGACTTTTCCAGCTGTGCTTTTGCAGCTCTGCTGTCAGCTGGCCATCTGTTGTAGTTAACGGCTGTTGGTTCGTGTACGCCATTACCTTCGAGCACCCAAGGCGTGCGACAGGGGAGGACGTGCACGCTTGTGTGTGTTGGTTCAGAGCCTTCATCCTGCAAACCCAGGTGCACACACGTGCATTTATTCGTTTACTTCTGCAGGAAGCAAGTCTGCGTATCAAAAGCTGAACTCCTGACAAAAATGTGGAGGCTTATTTTCTTATCTTGGGTGACGCCCTTAAAACCATTCTCCATTTTTATAGAGATTTAATGCCAAAGATACCACTTTACTTACGCCAAGAGCTAACCTGTGTTGTGTCGCCTCTGTCCCAGGGCTGGGGAAGGGAGAACAGACCTCTAAAATGATCCCTTGTACAGTCAAGAGCATTTAGAGCTTATTTGAAGCTTCCATGGCCAACCCGCTTGAGACTGCAATGACTCCATCTCTAACAGCATTTGGACATGCGCTCCCATCAGGCTCCACTGCCTTGATTTTTGCGGATGCAGACAGATTTCTTTGCTGTTTTGTTGTGCTGTGTAGTGTGTCGGGTGCCTGAAGTGTTTTCAAAGAGTAAACAGTTCTCTTTCTTTTCCCTCCCTTCCCGGAAGGTTTAGTTTCTTCTCTCGTGATAAGAAACGTATGCAGGCATCACAGAAAAACGTCCACTTCCAGGAGACTTTTGGAGAATGGTCAAACTCCAATAAAGATTACTCCTACACCGAACAAGGGCAGGAAGCCCTGCAGCACCTGTGACTAAAGCCTTGACCCGCGGTAGATCTCGACAGTGTAGTAACGAGAAGCTTCGGTAAGCGAATGCGGCAGCTCATCACTTCGGTTTGCCTCGCACGCTCCGTGGTTGGCGGACCTTTCCAAAGGGATCCCTCGCTGTTTGCTTGGTGCCTGTTTGCTGGAAAACAGAATCCAAGCTTTGTAGTAACAGTCGCCGATACCCTGGGACATCGAAGCTTCTAGATGACTTGTTTTGTGCTCAATAACAAGTCTGTGGTCTTGTTCATGCATTAACTACAGTAACACGAGCTTCTTTAAACCAAAAAAAAGGACCTGTGCCATTATTAGAGGTTTGTTTGCAGTGTACAACACCTGGTGACAGAGACTCTTCTACCCCGTTTGTTAACACTATCAGTTGTTTGCTTTTTATTTCTGTAAGGATCTTTTCAGGAGGGATACAGCAGCCGGCCGCCCTCCGTGGCAGGTCTTGGCACTGCTCAGCCCTGCCCAGCCCGGCTGGCATCTGCGTTTTGCAGAGTAACCGCTTGGAAACCCACCTGATGGAGACTGATAAACCGGAGTAGCCTGGAGAGGGACAGTGAGTGTGCATTCCCCTTGCTGCTGACAGTGCCTAAAGCATGAAGAAGCCGGAGTATGAGGCGAGCGTGCCTTGCGTTTTGCCACGAGTTCTGCAGTGTTAACGGAAAACAAATTGCTTGCAAGGAGGAATTCTAACACTTGAAGCTGCTGCTTCTTACCAGGGACTCCCCGTAGAGTAGCAGAGAGCTGCTGTAAAGGAAGCGGGTCTCTTTCCCACAGACAGGTTTTTCATTAATTCACACTCCACTTTTCTGACAGGGCTGCCTAACGTGAGGGTGAAAGACATCCTCAGTGACCTGACAGCGACTTGTTTAACTGACTTAGGGATGACCCCAACTCATGTCCTCTGACTAAACACTACGTGGGCACAGCGGATGAGCTCTGCTGCTGCTGGTCAAGGTTTGGGCAGCCCGCAAGGACAGGGGATTGACTTGCCCACAGAAGCCCAGCTGAGCTGCCCGGAGGTGGGATTTACACCCACGCTGCAGTCGAGCTCAGCTGTACTTACAACCCCACGACACTAAGCAAGGGTTGCGTAGGCCCCAGGGTTGGCGCACACCACACGCTCCCCAGAGGCACCGAACCAGGGGGCAGAGGGTGAGCGCAGCCACAGGCCCCTGTGCCGGAGGTGCCGAGGTCGTTCTGTGAACTTGGCTGTGTGGTGGGAGACTCCACGCCGGAGCGCAGTGCCGCTGGGGAGGCCAGCCTAGCTCGGACAAGGCCGCAGGTAGCCACTACGCTGGCTCCATGGAGAGCCTGTCCTCAGGAGTGGCACTCCAACAGGAAACGGGTCAGGCCCTCCTGACTGCAGCTGTGACGGTTTGAACACAGAGCTTCCGCGTGTTCTAGCGTTCGCTGCGCCTCCCTGGGGACACTGCAGTTTGGGGCAGAGGGGAAGAAGTTCTTCCCGGGGAGGGTGGGGAGCACTGGAACAGGTTGCCCAGAGAAGCTGTGGATGCCCCATCCCTGGAAGTGTCCAAGGCCAGGCTGGATGAGGCTTGGAGCAACCTGGTCTAGTGGAAGGTGTCCCTGCCCATGGCAGGGGGGTTGGAACTGGATGATCTTTAAGGTCCCTTCCCACCCAAACTGGTCTGTGATTCTGCGATATGTGGCCTTACGTGACAGACATCTGCACCCAAAACAGTGACAGTAGCCCCGATGCTGGCGTTAGGCCGGTAACACTTTTGCCTGGTTACGTTTTGGTAACACGGCTTGAGTTTTCTGCTGACGGAAAGCTGTACCCATAGAACAGCAGCACTTCTCCCTTGCGTGACACATTCTTAAATGGGGAGGGGAGCGTCTTAATTTAATGATGCTTAAGTTGGTAAGATCTCGATTTCGCTTCTATGTTAGAGAAAAAAACAGTACACTACAGTTGCATCGGGCAGTCCAAGTGAATCGTGGACAATTCCCATCGAGTCTCTCCCTAGCATAGCTTAGAGTTGTTCGGCACAATTACTAGATTCAGCGATCGGAAAAAATGCAAGAAGGCAGCAGCTGCACGGCCTGTATAAGCACATCAGTCCCGAAATCAGCTGAGAGCGATGAACTGGGCTAACAGAAGTACACTGGGTTTCGCCAGCACCTAAGCTGGCATCGTCTCCCGGCCTAGTGCCTGTAAAGCTCCTCCCGCTGCCGGGTCAGGTCCACAGCCCGTTCCGAGGGCGGCACCGAGCAGCACAGGCTGCCCCCCACGTCTCTCTGTAGCCCGTTACCTCTGAACGCTCGCGAGTCACTCCTGACCTGCTGCCATTTACCACTTTGCTCCTCGTTCTCCTGTTAGAAGCGCCGAGTTTGTACGCTCCCAGCACCCTGGGAAAGGATGGCGCGTAGGGAAGAGCACGTGAGGATTTGCCACGTATTGTTTCTCAATATTCAAGTAAAATCTGCTTTTTACAAGGGGCCAGGATGTTGTCAGGTGAGGGGCCTAACAATCCTCTGCAAAGAGCAGATCACTGAAGGGGGTGTTGGTTGGTTGGTTGGTTTGTTGTTGGGCAGTAAAGCATTTTAACAGTTTAATAAACATTTCTGAAAAACAAGTATTTCTGCAAGACTTGGGTCCTTTTTTTGCGGAAAGCCGATACCGTCTCTTCCTGGGGATGCAGCATACGGGTCTGTCCTCTCTTCCTCTCTCCCCTGGAGAAGTCCCATGCGATTCTTCATGGAAATTAAGCCTCAGCCTGGGCAGGGCTCAGGAGAGGGCCATCCCAAGGCTGACAAATACAGAATTTAAAATACATTTGCCAGTATTTAGGAATGGCGTAATGACAACACGGCAGAGCCTCAGTGCCTGATGCGCCTGTACGTACACATCCAGGCTCTGAAACAGGAGATGCTTTGCCCCGTTTTGCCCAGTTCAGCGAGAACCGGAGGAGGAGAGGACAGACCAGACGCGGCTGCAACCACGACACCATCCTTCAGGGACCATTAGGACATTTCTGACCTGCTTACTGCTCTGTAGTGGACATTCCTCTAATATCTGGGAATGAGAGCCTCCTGTGACATAAAGAATAGATTTACTACATGCTTTTCTAGAACTAGTTAAGGTCACAGTATTATTAAAGAGCTCACCCGTCCCAGCGTCTTCAAGAAACTAAAGTTGCTTCCCACCAGCTTCTGGTTTAGGCCATGTTTTTCAGAAGCTTGGATTGCTGCTGTCTCACTACTGTTTTCTTCAATGAGTAACTGTTTCATAACGGGCATCTGTCTCACTACATGTGTGGACAACTGGCACATGAATCCGGAGCTCTCACGAACCCCACGGCAGGCAGCCGGACGGGAACTAACGAGGCATGTACTTGGTTTTGCGGGGATACCCGTACATGCACCACTTCAAAAGCATTCACAGGAAAGTTTATTTTCTCTGAAGAACAATTCAACACGTATCTTAACTGCATTAGCAACCGAACTACAGAGACCTTGCAGCAGGCGAAAGTCACAAGCACAAGACAGCAAGAGCAGAGCGCCTTGTTCCGGGAATGTTGCTCACAGCCCCACATGGAAGGCAACATCTACAACGGAAACGTGGCTGTAAGAGCAGACACTGTACCCCAACAAGAAGGCACTGTAGCCTATCGGTGCTTATCATCATCCCTCTGTTTCTTGGTATCTCTTTCCCGGCTCCGGTCTCTATCCCTGTCCTTCCTGTCTCTGTCCTTCCTCTCCCTCCCTCTGCCCCTCTCCTCTTTGGAGTCCCTCTCACTTTCACCCCAAGCCCAAGACCGCTCCCTTTCTGGCCAGCGCTTGTCTCTGCTCCTTTCGTGATCTCGGTCCCTTGTTCTCCAGTCCCTTGTTCCCTCACGAGACCAGTTTCTTTTCTCTGCTGATCCTTCTCCATAGTAATCATTTTTCATGTTTGGTAAATTAATGGGCTTTCGGAAAGGTCTGTCCCGTCCTCCGAACCGCAGCTGCCCAGATTCTTTCTTGCCTCCAAAACCACCCCCAAGCCTCCGAGGAATCCATCCTTTGAGAGTTCTTTCCAGTTCAAAGTCTACAAAGATCTCATGTTGATCTATAACCAACCTGTTGGCATCTCTGTGGGCCTTCAAGAGAGCACGCTCCTCTTTGTACTCAATAAACGCGTAACCCTTGGAAAATCCTGTGACCAGGTCTCGAACCAGACGTATCTTTCTGATGTCTCCATACCGGGAGAAGACCTCCTTTAACTTCTCTTCTGTCGTCTGAAGATTGAGCCTTGCTACGAAGAGGGTGAGGTGAGGATCTCCTGTAACTCCCTTGTTGGGCTCATAGCGAGCCAGCATAGCCCTCCATATGGCACGGTCGTGGGGCTCTTCATCCGTGCCATCAATGCTCCCGGCCTTGAGGGGGTCGTACTCCTTTGCTATGGGGGCCCAGTCATTCATTGTCTGGTGGGACAACCGCATGCATCGCACACGCTCCCGGGTACTGCAGGCAGAGCAGGTCGTGCAAGCTCTCTCAGCGTTGCTGCGCTGTATTTTTCACTCAGAAGTCCCTAAAAGCGTGAGAAACGTACATTAACCGGCAATATCGCCGTTGTTTGAGTTCACCTCCCGGGGCAGAGCCATGTCGGGGAGCCTGGACCCGCCTCAGTCTGAGAGGAGCCGCGCAGGCCCGGCCCGGCCCGGCCTCCCCGCCT
>NW_010247174.1:0-16691 GCF_000690775.1 Eurypyga helias | reverse complement strand
GGGGTGGGTGGGAACCAGAGTTAAGTTTTTTTTTCTTCCCTTTGAGGGGGAGGGTTAATGAGAGGATTAAGGTTACACAAAGAGTCACTTTGCTGTAATTGCTGAGAAAATCTGTGGTTTAGTTTAATTCATGTTTTCTTAATTTTTGGTTTTTGAAAGTGCAGTGGTGGAATAGCGTTGCTGTCATTCCCTCTTGGCAGCATTCCTTGCCTTCTGAAGTAGATGGTTGGCTTGCAGCTGTTTAATTCCTTTATTTATAGCAGTGATCTATTCCAGGATAAAATACAGGAAGTGTAGTGCTGCACTGCCAGAAGAGTGTTGTATTCCTGGTTTGTTAGGCATCCCCTGGCAGGTTGCATGGCTGTGTGAAAAGTGCTGCCTACGGAGCTCTGCTGCAGCTCAGCGTTTTGCTCTCCTTGCACGTGAGCACACCGTTTGAGGAGCACAGGAGAAAAGAATCCTGTGGAGTTTGCTGTTAGCAAGCGGTTGATTTTAAAAAACTTGAAAATTAGAGACTAGGCCCTTCACTAAACACACTTCAAATGTAACTAAAAAAAAAAACATGGCTGAGTTGGGTGGTGGTGGTTTTGGTTTGGTGTTTAGATTTTATCTTTTTTAATCCACCTACTCAAGATTTTTTCTGTCAGACTTTTCCAGGTCAGTACTTGGTGGAAGGAGTAGCTGTCACTACTGAATAACAAGGTGTGAATTGATTTATTCTCTTTCTAAAGGAGTAGCTCTGGCTGCTTTAAGTCTGAAAACAACTGCAGCCCATCCACATAAAAACAAGGTGCAGGAATATATTTGGGAATGTGCTGCCAAGAAATGCTTTGGACAAGGCAAGAGCTGTAGTAGCAGCACTACAGCTAAAATGGTATCAGCTGTTTTTTATAAGGACCGGCCTTGTTCTGGGAATAAATTGCTTCCCAGGTTAAATATGTCACTGGTTAGAGCAACGTTTGTTGTAGCAAGGCCTCTTGCTCCTGCACAGATGTAAACTGTTGCATTCGGGGCTGATGAACACTGTTGACATCTTCTGTGAAAACATGCAGGCTTTCTGAAACAAGTTGCTTCTCTACATGGTTTTGTGCGGTTCCTTTGCTCTCAGATGTAGTGCTCTGATCTGCTTGTTCAGTGGTAGTAGCTAACTTATAGCAAATGAATCTTAAATTCAGAAGTTACCTGGAAAAATGCCTACGGCTGGAGCTGCAGACAGCAAGGACAAAGTCAGTATTAATATGGGTGACAAAACAGATGTGAATAGGGTATGTAACCAAATACTTATTCTTCTCACACCTACTAGTGCTTATCACTGCCTCTAATAATCTTTTATTGTTTAGCTAAACACTGTAGTTGCTCTACAGATGTGAATAGACAGATCTAAGGGAATCCCAAATATGGGATAATTAGGAGAGAAATTCAAAGTAAGTGTACTGAACGGGTAGTATTTCTCTCTATGTGTGAATTTCAGCCCCCATCCACTCAAACTTTGTGTGGTTTATAACCACACGTACTCGAACCTTTAGAGTTTTTTAGTCTTGGCAGAGCTGGTAGAAGGTACAGGTGTATGGTCATGCAGCTTCTAACATGTCCTGGGGTTTCTTCCCCTTTGGTCCATAACTATGATGAGCATTCTTAACTTCTGTAGTAGTTACGTTCTTCTTTGAATTAAGTATTTTATTACCGGGGTATATCCATTCCTCTGGGTTGTTCTCTGCCCCTTTTAAAATTTTCGTTTTCTCCTTAGGCAGAAACTCCTCCCTTCTCTGCAACCTCTGGAGCTTGGGACTGTCCAAGTATTTGGCCTGCAAACTGCGTCGTGTTGCGACGTTTAACTGAGTTTACCCTTTTCTCAGCGCTCCGTTTGAAGCGATACACGCTAAGAGTCCATACTGCTGCTTCTAACTACGTATCATCCTTACCTTACGCATGGCCCTGTGTCTGACTGGAGATGTCCCCAGCGTTGTTACGGTCTTGCCTGAACTCCAGGAGTGCGCTCTCCGGCTCAGGAGCATACGCGAGTCTCGTACCTTCCCGCCCATCCCTTCTTGACCAGACACAAACCCCCTGCTCTAGCCAGAGAAACCGTTTCTGTTTAGCACCTCAGAGGGATGATGAGGTGGCACTGACTTCAGTGGTGTCTTCTGTTGCCTTAAAAGGGTCCAAGCAATGCTCTGGCTTTTAAACCTTTCTGAACCCTTCAGCGTTCTTAGCAAATTAATTGCTCTCTTGCCTCTCTTTAACGCTGCTAATTGTAACAGCCAACGCACTCCTGGACATGCTGAGGAATACTGTGGGTTCGGGGGGGGTTCTTCAGGGCTCAGGTCAGTGCTCTCCTGTCAAAGGTGCGGTTCACGGGTCACACAATACCTTCAGTGACTGCCAGTCTGGAACTCCTGGCTTAGGCCTCTTTTTTCTAATGCATAAGTCACCAATTTAGCTCAGAGAGGTAGTAGTAGAGAACTTAATCTTTGCTAGCTGCTCATTCTATCACAACAGGATAGCAGAGGTCGTGGTTTACGTGGAACCTCTTGCAATGCTGTGTTCCTTGTGTTTCCATAAATCTGTTCAGTGAAAACTGTAGGGTCTTCCCACCTTTGCACCTGCAGGTTCTGGCTGCCCAGGCCCTGTTAAATCAACAGACTGCTTTAAGCAGGACTCTCTCAGGCAGAAGCAAGATACTAATACCAGGCTTGACTACCCTTGCTCTGTTTTTTATGTCTCTCTGTTTTGGTTTTTCTACTACCAATTTTGAAGATGGATCAGAGAATATGAAACATCTCTTCATCCACCTCCACCCTTTCAGGATCGATAACTCTGGTTTGTTCCAACGTTGAATGAAGTTCAAACTGCTTTAAACTGGCTCTTCCGTCCGCATCTACCATGTGGTACTAAACTGTGTCTTGTACGTGTGCTGCTCTCGTGGGAGCCCGAGCAGAAGGGAACCTCCTCTCTTGTGGGAAGCTGTCCTGGGCCAGCTGGAGAGAAAGAATTACTGTTTTCTAGCCCTAAAAAGGAGAGAAGAATCGGGTCTCCTTTGGGTTTGCAGCAGCTCGGCGCAAAATCAAGTTGGTGATTTTAATCAAAATGATCTTGACTTCCCAAAGACACACTTCAGCCTCCAGCACACCTCTGTCCAAATTTCAGCAAGGACATACTTGTTAAGAACACTACTTAATGAGGGGGTGTAGGCTACTGCTGGAGCACATCTGGCCGATTTTGATGATGTCCCAACAGAGGTGAACAGCTTGTTCATGCTCCTGATGAGCTAGATCTTACTGCTTTCAGATTATTGTCACTTAAACGCTCCTTGTCCACGAAGCCTGTGCTTGTTGGGCAGTAAAAGGCATCTCCCGAGGTGTATACCCGGGTGCAGTGGGTTTTCTGCCGAGTACTCGCACAGACTAGTTCCCCTCTGCGTTCATCCGTTTGCCAAGATGGTCAGTGCGTCAGGGGAGCTAACGGGTATTGCAGGAGTTTTAACCCCTGGCTCTCCCTTGGGGAGTTCCTCGCTGCTCCCCTCGGTCTGTACGCCGTTGGTGGTTTGCGCAGGGCAAGAGCCCCACAGACGCCAGCGGAGTTAGGGGTGTAAGGGAGCTGGGTGGTGCCCTGTAAGCGAAATGGCTTTACTGGAAGGGACGAGGAAGGAAAGAAACAGAAACAACGTGTTGGACTAGTGTTTATAACAAATATTATTTATGCTCTTGCTACATTACTTGGGTCTCTGTGTTTCTAACTTGGATTTTCTGGTTTGGCTTTCTTGTGCTCTGCACCCATTCAGTCACCAGCGCCTGCATACCCTGCCCACCAGCGTCTCAGTTTCTCGTCTCTACGCAGTACAGAGCAAAACCTATTTTTTTCCGAGCATATGCGAGAGCTATTGCTCTATCCAACTGCAAATCCAGAGAGTGGAATTTGTAATAGTAAAATCAAGCTCAAACACCGTGTAAGGCGCTGGGTTCGTAATTTGACGGGTGTACAGGGAACCTGTTAAGAGACCAATTGCAACGAACCAGTTTTCCAAGTACCTGGCTGTAGCACAGCTGCTGGAGCTGATGCAGGTGACAGCCCTGGCCCTGGCTCGCAGCAGGCACAGAACAAGCCTCTCCCCAGCGGGTCTGAAGGCGGGGGCAGTTCAGTGTTACTGGGAACATGCAGGATCCCTGTCTGCGAAGGCCAGTCACCAGCCTCCTGTGCTCTGGTTAGTCTTCAGTTGTCAAGTCTGAAAGAAGGTGATCAGATCCTCACAGGGTTAAGGAATCGCCGTAGGAATACAAATCAAATGCTCACCCATACTTCAACTCGAATATTCCTGCTAACTTTCCCTTTGTTTATCCAATTTCACTTCATCCTCCCAAAAGAAAAGCGTCTGTTTTGTAACAGAACAAGCTCTGTGAAATCCTCCTCCCTTGCACGCTTTATCAAACCAGTTGAGGTTGTGAAAGGAAAAGGGATCCGTGTTTTACACAGCTGCTTGGACAAAGTGCCAGGACTCCTTCTCCCATCAGATCCCTCAGGCACTGGCTGCTGGCGTAAACAAGGCCTGCCCGCGAGACCTGCCCTGTTACAGCCGGCGATAGGCTTGAAGATAAACATCCCCGGTCCTTGTCTTCCTGGCCCCAGCCACGTGTTTATGCCAAGTGTAGCTGTTGTCATGGCTGCTCAGTCAACTCATTAAAAACATTTCACCCGTCTCCAACCACCAGCTGCATCCAATCCGTTTGAGGAAATGGATGTGGGCTCCAGCAAACAAATCCAGATGAGCCTGCATCACGCCATCATCACCCCCCTAAAAGCCACACCACTCAAGGGGCTCCTGCTACCCGAGGGGCCTTATCCAGCCCTGGTGCTCCACTGCCTTCTCACACAGGCGCGAAGCCCAAGGAGATCCCGCAGCTGGTTGGGGCGTTACCAGGCAGCAGAGCTTGCCCCCGCGGCTGGCTGCAGAGCTGCAAGCCTGCTCCGGGTGGGTGGTGCTGGAAGCAGACGCAGACCTCTGTGGCATCTCTAAGCTGTATCCAGTCTCCTAGAACCACAGCATCATTTAGGTTGGGAAAGACCCTGAAGATGAAGCCCAGCCATTACCCCAGCACTGCCAGACCCACCGCTACACCATTTCCCTAAGCGCCTCCTCCACTCTTAAATCCCTCCAGGGATGGCGACTCCACCACCTCCCTAGGCAGCCCCTTCCAGTACCCAACAATCCCTCAGAAGTTTTTCCTAATACCCAATCTAAACCTAAATCCAAGCTCAATCTTCTCCCCTGGCACAACTTGAGGCCATTTCCTCTTGTCCTCTCACTTGGAACTTGGGAGACAAGACCAACCCCACTGCTCTGCACTCCCCCCAGTCAGCCGCCCCGCAGAGGGCTTCTGCTAGTCTGAAACCAAGCTTCAGCCACAGAGACACCGCTCTTTTGCCACCACCAGTCAGCAGCTCGTCTGAGCACCAGGGAGGGAAAAAGATGGCACTAGGGGCAAGATGCTGGGAAGGCAGAATTCTTAACATAGGATATTGAAGCCTGTACAATGCAGCGTCACTGAACTGTCCTGCAGGGCTTCTGCCAACACAGGAAACAGGCAGCCGACAGCACACTAACACACGTGACCTGGGGAAGTTCTAAGCATCAGAAGGTGAGAGCATGCTCGCTGACAAAGCACACAAACTCCTCCACCAGTTCTTCAGCACCGATTCCTTACTTGTCCTCCTGCCACTAACGGTCTCATCTCAGCCGTGACCTTACAATCCATTCGCACGTTAAGACACTTGGTGTAACAAGACTGTAGGGTGGCCCCAGTCCAAGCCAACTCCCAATGGCGGTTTCCTTCTCCATGTGAGCTGTCCGAGCTTTTCCACAGGGAGACATTCAGAACTAAGTCAAGTATCACAATGTTTATTGATAGATACAAGTATATAAAATCAGGGCATGAACATGTCTTGATAAATTAAGTAGACTTAATTTCAGTACTATAATAGAGGGACCAATTCAAATTTCTCACCATGTCATGTTTCACACCCACAAAAACCTCCTCCAAAGGGCATTAAATCCTCTCTTCAGCTGATCAGTTTTTGTGCAAGTAAAGTGTTTCTCTTTTTAAAAGATTTGTGCACTTGCCCAGGCTCAAGGATATTAAAACCTAGCACATAAAGCCCATTACTAGAGGTAGAGATACAGGCAATATACTATTACGGCAACAACCATCGATTACAGTTAAGGATTCTCTGTAACAACCAAATGGATAATCAAATATTGCAACAACTCAAGTATTACACTGAGCAAAGTGCATTTCTACAGTATTCAGTGTTGCTATTCAGTTTTCTAACTTAAAAACAGCCTATGATAACTGGCAGCAAAGAAGACCCTTGCAACAGACTGCTTCTGCTCGAGAACTTAGGATGTAATTATTGCATGCTGCTAATACACTGTTACCTAAACATTACAGATACTCTAAAATATTTTTATTGTAGACTATTAAGACATACTACAAAAACCTTTTGCAGAAGATATCCTATCGACATTATTCTGCTTTAAATATTGTGAAACATTACAGCGGAATGAATTTTCGCAGTGGTTAGGTCAAATGCAGTTACATCATAGCAACAGTATGTTTGCACAATTTAAGGCTTTGGCTGGTTCTTTAGTCAGCTTCTTCTTCAGATTCTTCTTCTTCAGCCGTTTCCAGCCAGGTTAGCCACTGGTTTACCTGCAGTTACACAAGACCGGTTTAAAGCAGCAGGAGTTATCACCCCACCACGTGCCTCTGCAGAACACCGCTTGTGTCCCCCAACACATTCAGAAGCCACACTTGGCACTGAATGTAGGCTTCCAGGGAAGAAGAGAGACCTAATTCGTCCTGCCTCACTCCTCCCTAGCTAAGTACTCTGGTTTTTAGCTATCAACTCCTCTTAGTGTTCTCCAACACTCCAGTGCAGCAGATCACATCGGACCAATCTCCACTCTACTGTTGGCAGACTTACCTGGAATAAAGCTTTCCCTTTCCCTGGAAACTCTTGAGTAATATCTTCTTTCCACGCCAAGAAGGCTTCTTCTTCAATGATCTCCATGTCGTAGAAATGAACAAAGAAGCGCAGTAACATGCCTATGGAAGCCAAGTTAACTGTCAGCTTTCCAGCCTCCCACACCACTACTTCACTCCCGACGCAGGGACAAGCCCGAGAGCCATCACGGACACAAGTGAGATTCTGGGGAAGATCCCGATGCACCCACCTTTTGGGAAGTTGCTGTTGTAGCAGTGCACCTGGAGCGCATACAAAGCGCTCACCTGCAGATCAACGTGGTCATGGAGGAACTTCTGCATTACTGGCTTGAAGGAAAGAAGCAGTTGTTTTTCCTGCTCTAGCTGCTCTTTAGATGGAGCAGATGAAGAATCCGATTCGTCACTGGGTGGGTTTACTTCACTAGAAATATACTGCAAGAAACTGGACAGAAAAACACACCCCAAAGTTCTGTAAACTGCTAAGTAGCCAGCCTTCGTGTCTTAGTAGAGTATGACAGATATTCCCAAGTCCCATTTGCTAGCTGTTACTAAACCCACCCTCCTACTTGTAGCAGCAGTTAGGTGCACGCACAGTTCGGCAGTACTCAGCTGACTGAGCACCACAGCAGGTTTTGCTTCTGTCCTGGCTCTGAAACATGTCAGAACACACCACACAGGTCTAGACTTCTTCCCAAGCAAAACCAACGCTTCACAGTGATGTGAGCCTGAAGACCCACTGTTCTCAAATGCAGTGGGTGTTTCATACCAGGGAGGCCCACTCAGAACAGCTTCCCTCCCTGCGTGCTTCACCTTTTTCTGCACAGAGCTAGAGGTCAGCCCTTCCAGAGTTCCTGACTTACTAGTAGCTTCACAAAACACACCAAAACGACATCAAGTCAGCATCTCACCTGGTCATCAATATATTCACAAATCCCTTATCTACATGAAGTTTAGGTGAAATGTTATCTTTAATCCACTTATAGATGGCTTGTGGGGATGGATCCGATTTTATTTGCTTTAGCAGTTCCTTCTCCAGTTTCAGAAGTGGGAACAAGAAGCTAAGCCCCTTCCCTTCCAAGATCTCCAGCATGCGGTCCTTGTTCTGGTCGATCTCTGTCAAGAAAAAGACAGACACACTGAAGTGGGGTACTCACAGCCTGTGGCAACACCCCTTGGCTCCCACTGCCTCCTAACCAACACTCCTCTTACCAATCCTGACAGTTAACTGCAACAAAGTAACCTTGGATGTTATTTTACTCTGGGCTAAAAAAACGCAGGGAAGGACATCTGGCCTGCAGCAAGATGAGGTGCCACCTGAGCTCTGTGGCAACTCTTACCTGGTAGCATTTTCTGCATGTTCACTTTGCTTTGCTGGAACAGTTCCGTTAGCCATTCCCGGTCTTGCAGCTTAGCTAACTGCTGAAGGCAGAGCAGGAAGAGAGGGAAATGGGTGCCGCTTTCCAGTGGTTGAGCCAGTTCGGAGATGCTCACCAGTTCTGAAATAATGGCACGGGCTGCAAATTGTGCTAAGTAAGATTTCACCAGTGGGATGTCCACCTCCAGTTTGGGGCACTGGTCCAATACATTCAGGAACGCCTAAGACACAGTAAGCACACAGATTGGAATTCTGGAGTTGGTTTTGCTTCTGCACAGCAGTATTCTTATTGCACAGGCACCTCACATTTCTGCACTGAATCACAGGCAAATTCCAATTCCTGAATTGCTTCTAATTCCTGAAATCCTGCATCTACATTTCTTTTCATCACTTTTTATGCCCCTCACAGTTTGACTGTTACTTTCACCACCTCAGATCAACAGGACTGAAGAGAAATTGCACACTGTCTTTATGCAAGCTAAAGGCTGTTACCAGCGAAGGAACGAGGCCCGTAAGCTTATGTGCTGGTTTTGGCTGGGACAGCTCATTTTCTCCCGAGCAGCTGGTATAGTGCTGTGTTCTGGAGTAATGCTAGTAACATTTACAGTTCTGTCACTGCCACGTAGCTGTAGCACTTGACAGCGTCAAGGGCATTCCGGCTTCCCACACTCTGCCAGCGAGGTGCACAAGCAGCTGGGAGAGGGCAGAGCTGACCCCGACTGACTGCAAGACACTCCCTACCGCATGACATCATGCTCAGTATGTGAAACTGGAGTTGGCCAGGGAGCAGGAATCACTGCCCCGGGACAAGCTGTCAGTCACCAGGTGGTGAGCAACTCTGCATCACTTTCATTCCTTTGTCAGCAGTTGTATTATGTCCTCTCCCTCTGCTGTCCTATTAAACCCTTCTTATCTCAACCCATGAGGTTTTTCGGCTTGTCTCCCCAGCTCACCTGGGGAGGGGCAAGCGGGCAGCTGTGTAACCCTTAGGTGCTGACGGGTAAACCCCAAGAGCCTATTACTAGGCTGCAGTACCTGCATGAAGTTGTCGCTTGTGGCTATTCCCTCCTGCTTCAGCAAGCTGATCAAAGTACTTGCTTTTTCTTTGTCTTCATCTGATCTGTCTAGGGATTGTATTATTACTTTGCTCAACATCTCAGGAATGAAGTGTTTCGGAGCTCTCATTTCTCTCACAGTATTGACAGCATCGTTAGCATTTCCATTGTTCAGATACTCAGTCACAACAGCTTCCTGGTGGGAAAAAAACCCAAAGTTTAACATTCACTTTTTGAGAACAGGTACAAAGCGTCAAGCACTATGACGTACTTAACTTACAGTTTGCTTAAGCAGCTCTTCTTTAGAAGGAGGTGGTTTCTTGGTGGTTTTTGCAGGCTTTTCTTGTATAAGCGGTGGATTTGTTTTCAGACCAAGTTGAGGAGGCTGAAAAAAAACCATATCAGAACGTGTTTTTGCAGTACGTCTGCCTACATTTCCATAGTTTTTAAGAACACTAAGGATGTACAAAGTAAAGTTTGTTTTTCAGGCGTTCTTGTTGCGTATCCTCCTACAATCCACAAAAACTTCCTCTCTCCCTTCCCCCGTCAGGAACTAGCCCAAGTTTCACGTGCATTAAGAAATTGGGTATAGCCAACCATACGCGTAAGTTTTTATTTACCTGTCCCAAAGGTGGTGTCTGAGTGCGTGGTGGTTGAGCACTGGGAGGAATCATAGTTATCTGGGGCTGAAGCTTTGGCACTTGGTTTTTATTCATGAGGAAAGACTGAGCAGGTCTCAGGCTAATCTACAGACAGATAAGTCAGAAAAAACACTGTTTCAAGTATTCTAATCAGGAATACACAGCCATGGACTCACACCAACTGATCCCACCGGAGCATGACTTTCCAGTTTCTACAGTGTTAATGCTCAATACAGATCAAGCCACATGTGTACCGAATTCCCCCAAAAGCACAACTCCATCAAGCACAGCTTGCTGCAAGCTACTGGTACTTGGTCCCACTGGTATCAAGATCTGGAATTGCTCCTTTTAGATGCAGTATGTTAGAGACCCAAGAAGATACTTTGCATGTTTGCTCATGTACTTTACAGCCAAGGTCAAACTCCACCAATTGCTCAGAAATCAGGATACAAGCCTGGTTAACGCTCAAAGTAACAATGCAGTTTACTCTGCATTTGGTATTTTGCCTATTAATCAGTTCTAACAGAAAAAATTTTGGCCTGGTCCAGCACTTCAGGGTTTCAAAAGTTTGTGAGGTTCAGGATTTGCTGAAGTTTTAGTTAAATGTATTGTTATCAGTATGATGCATGGGAACTGATGTCAGAGTAGTGTTCTTGGGGAGGTGTGGGGGAAGGAAGGGACACCCCAAGAAATTGCCCTCATATCTCAGTCTTGCTCATAGGACGCTGGATACCCTAAGGAAAGGGAGGGGTAAGGTGAAAGAGGAAGGGACAAAGGAGGAGGAAGAGGAGGAGAAAGAGTTCCAGCATTAGTCCTCATAATAACGCGTCTTGCTATAATCATTGGGCAATATTTAGAATAGGCTTTAAGTAATGTAGGCATGTAATGTACCTCATCTGCATTAAGCTGTCCTTTCTTAGAAAACCGAGGTGGCATATCCTTCGACTGTCCTTGTTGCTGGGATAAGAGTCCCTGATTCTGGTTATGGTAGAGCTGGCTTTGCCCCTATTTCAGAAAGGGAGATATAGAGAAAGAAGTGCAGATGATGGAGTGGCGTACATCATATGGTAGGTAGTACCAGAGGGACCAGAGAACAAGGGTTCTATTTGCCAGGAAGGGAGAAAGAAGGAGCAGGGGTGGTGGGAGAGTAGCATCTATCCCTAAAAACAGGGCTATCTTTTAAATAAAATACACCATTCTGACCCACCAAAGCCACATGCACCTTTTCTTGCAGTATAAAAAGTGTATTCCTTGCATCTCTTGCACAATTTAAAGAGTGGTTTAGAATTTTTGTTATCAGCTGAGCATCAGTTCTTATCAGAATCAAATCTGAGGAAGGTCTTTCAACATAAGCAGACTATAATCTATAACATACGCATCTGCAGAAGAGCTTCTAAACATGCTGAAGTCACCCTGTGAACAACATCTTCCTTACCTGACTTTTCAGAAAAGATTTGCCTAGTTCTCCAAACTGGGATTGAGCAGAAGGCATGAGGTGACCCCCATGGCCATTGAAAAGTTGGTTTGAACGATGGCGTCCCATGGTGGGTGAAAATCTATCCTGAATAACCCCTGGACCAGTACCAATTCCGCTACCTGTATCAAGGAGACAAAAGACAGTTTTTGCTCGTGCGCAACACGGTACAACTGTACTGTGCATCACGTCAGCCCTGCAGTTCCAGCGCACCTGGCATTTGTCCAAACATATCAGCAAGCCCTCCGAGTGGGTCCCTGTCAAGTTTCATCCTGGGTGGCATAAAGGGTCCCTCCAGAAAGAAGTCGCTTCTCATCCCTTGAGACATAGGAGCAGGAATAAAAACTCCCAGATCCTTTAAAACAGGAATTGTAATTTCAGTCAGGTTGGAGTAACAGTCCTTGAGAAAGTTTCTAGCCCTGAACTAGAAGAGTCCCCCCAGTTTCAACCCTCAACCCTTTACTGTCACACCCCGCTGAGATCTGCCCAGGAAGCGCGCAGCGTAAAGCGTTAAGGATTCACTTTAACACTTAAGCACAAGACGTGCCATGCAACACTTACTTTTACTGCATCTTGACGGATTTGATTGATAGTCTTTGGTCCATTGTCAAGAAAAGCTTTGCGAGGAACCCAGTTGTGTTCTCTCAGCTCCACAGTATCCTTGGAACATAATGAATTATTAAGAAAGGATTCAAGACAGCTTCGCAAGAAAAAGGAAACGGTAAGCTGTTTTATCATACCTGCAGCAGGAAACGAATCCTTGCTGGCAATTCCTTACTTGACATCAAGGAGCGCATACGGGCAAAGTACTGATCCATTAAGGACTGGGGGAACAAAAGTGATGTCACAGCTAAGGGCTGATTCTATCAGCATTTTGCATATTTTCATAAAAGGTGAGCAGTCAAGACATCCAAGATCAACTAACAGAACAGTCTGCCCTTCCCCGCCATCTCCATCTCTGATGGCAGCAGAGCTTAAGGAAAGCTACTGCATCCAGACATCTTATCTGAGTCAAGACCAGAGCCTGCCAAAATTCTCCTTACTAAACCACCACCCTGAATTTACATTCAGAACTTGCAAGTCAAGGTCCAAAATACACATCTCATCACCTAGCTGTGTTCAGCTTGAGACCCCACCACATCTGTTCAATCATTTAGAAACAACTTCCCTAATGACCCCATCTGCATTCTGGGAAGACATTAAAAACCACTGCGAAGACTGGCTCCTTCTGCTATCAAGGGATTTGGTGCAGCAGCAAGAGCTGGCACCCTCACTCTCCAAAACATCAGCACTGACAAGCACAGCACTGAATACCGGCGGCTTGGGCAACTGAGGCCTTTAGCTATACTTTAACTGGTTTAGTGACTGCAGTAGATAAGCACATACCTTGGCTTTTGCATGGTCTAATCTAGGTCCCACTGTCCTCATTATCTGACAGAGGCACTCCAAATCCTCCCCCATATCTTTGAGTTGAACTCTCTTCTTCTTTTCCAAAAGCTGAAATATTAAAGTGGAATTAAGCATTTCAACATATTCCAAGTGACAATTTATAATGAGCAACAACTGCATGCACAGAGACATGCAGGAACATTATCTTGTTCTGCAGATGAGTGTACTTAAATTAACCAGAGTAGTCCTAAGTGTATGTTCTTTGAGGTACCACAGGTACTTCAGTCTAGGTCAAACTAGATCTTCACTTGGAGACAGTTCCCATGGCTTTGAACAAAGCCAACCCTAATTTTTCATCACACCAAGACTGTTTATTTCAAACAGTGGTGGGTAGATAATTGCGAGGGAACATTTCTGTGGTGTTTTATGCTCCAAGGTTCCCAAAGCAGCATAAACAGGTATTTATAATTTTAAATTTACAAGTCCTATATGGCTCTTTGCCCCACCTAATCTGAATACTCACTGTTTTGATGCACTTATGAAGGATAGATTCATGAATAAGATCAAGCTTGCCAAGTTCTCCAATGAATTTGATGTTCCCCAGCATCTTGATCTTGGCAATGGCTCTCTGTTCCTCCTCCTCGGGGAGGAGGGGACCATCATGCTTATCATAGACTGGAAAACAAAGAAGCCTGTTTAACATGGTCATGGAAAGAGAAGATAAATAGGTTCTGCACTGAAGTGGTTTTAAAGCTTACTATCAACATTTCTGGTTCGGTTTTCAAATTCATCTTGAAGTTTAGATATTAGGAGGCGTCTGAATGTCTAAGAAAAAGAGAGCAAAGAAAACAATTAAGCCACTTGGTGCAACTATACACACTAGCAAAATATATCATTCCAGATTGAAAGATACACTCACTGTGCTTTGCTTCTGTCCTGGATGACTCTCTGCTGATGGGCCATCAAAGTTGGGTGCATCTTCTGCCAGTCGCAGACATAGTTGAGCATACAGTGAGCTATACTTGGGCTCTTCGAGGGCTTTGTCTACGATCTAAATGGATTTTGAATAAGGTAACAAACATGTAGTAGGATGCAATCGTTATGAGGAAAGCGAGTTGCAAGACACAGTGCAGTATTACCACTCTGATCTAGAGCGCCTAACTATGCTTTGCTATTCATGAAAGAGAAATAAAAGATACTAGTCTTAATGCTGAACTGAGAGAAAAAAAAGCTACTTTGTGCCAACGAAGAATCTAATCCTTAGACAACGAATGGGAACTCATCAGAACCCTGATTTAGTATGGCCAACCTGATCTCAGATGGACTAAGAGACATGACAGTTAAATCAGTGTACCCAGAGGTCACCTGCAGTAGCTCCTATAAGACCATTAGGCTTGTTCATCGGCAGAATCTGAGAGTGGCGGTAGGTGGGGCAGCTAGGGAACATTGCTATCACCTTCAGTTGTAAACAAAACAACCAAACCACGAAACCAACCAACCCCACAGTTAAAATGTAGTGATTCTTGAGACCTCCAAGCAGAGCATTAAGTCTACTTCCTCCCCAGCACGTCCTTCTGACACAAAAGGACGCTTGGATTATCCAACGCGACATTAGTCATGTTACTTCCATATCCCATCAAAACCAGCCAACCTTTTGTAACATGCAAGAACACTGTAGTTAAAGGAAATGCAGCCAGCTTACCAGCAGTATGACCCCTTTTAGGATGAGCTTAGATTCTACACCCACATTGAGGAGCTCAAGGCATAGCTTGTCAAACTTTTCAGGAGTAAGCTTATTTAGTATGCTGAAAGGAAACAGAAATTACAGATCTCGTAAGCACACTACAATTAACTTCAGACCCAAGTTGACCTTTACATCTATTAAACAGTAACTGAAAAGTGGAATTTTCTACTTAAGCTTTTAAAGAGCATAAGAATTACATAAGTGCTTGCTGTCACTGGCCTACCAGTTTCTGCCCCATTCCCTCCAACGGGCACCACATGCCCACACCACCTCTCCCCAGACTCAAGACCCACATGTCTGTCTTTCCTCCAGCCCATTTACTGGCTCTATATAGCTGCAGGAAATGGTAAGGACAAAGGAAAAGGAAAAGTTTCTTCCTAAGAACTTACCCTCTTACTTTCCTGAAGATTGCATCATGTCGTTCTTTGTCATTTGCGGAGTCGTCATCTCGTCTAGTGCTTCGTGAAGGAATCCATTTCTGAGCGTTTTGCCCTGGGGTTTTCCCCAGGAACTCGCTGTAGGATTTTTAAGAGCGTGATTATTAAATAAGAGACAAACAATTTCAAGAACTAGCCTTTTAACCTTTCAGTATTGCCTCACTTTGACTAATTCTGGTACTAGCTTTACTAAGAGCATGTACATACCCTCCCAACACTGCAACATCTGTTACACAGTCAAGTATTCACTCAACAACAATTCAGGAAGAGACAACCAAGAAAACCCTTCCTCTAAGCTTCTGAAGTGAAATGCACCTCATGCTACTGTACCACGACATGCACTTTCAACAGATTATAGGCTATCCTGCCACAAACTGGAGAATGTTAACATGTCATGAACTTAGTAGGCATTTTTACAAGTTTAAAGACACTCTACTTTCAACTCAGTATTCACCATCAAGTCGTCTCTGCCTTTCAAGTCCTGCCAAATCAAAGAGCAAGATGACATACCTGTTGCTGGCAGTCTTGGGATAGTGCTGAGGTGCACCCCTACCACCTCCTCCGCCTGAAGAAGCACTGTCAAAGACAACCATGTAATTGATGTAAGTTCAAAATCCCAGTACTTTCAATTACGCGTCAGGTTTGGTATAAACATCAGACAAATTTAACTTCTCCTCAAAGGGCAGTTTCCACTGCAGAGTATTCAAAGAACAACAACAAAGCACTAGTACCTGAAACGAGAAGCACCCCCTTCTGCAATCGCACTCTCCACTTTGGCGGCTTGACAACGAAGAATCTTCAAAAGAATAAAATTAAATTGACGGGGTGGGGAAAAACAAAACCTAGAAAGACAAATCAAGTGTTCATATTATAGTTGTCTTACTAGCAGCCACCGTACCGAACTTACAGTAAAAGTACAGATGTTTTAGAGAAGAGGAACTCCCACACGCTTAGCTTTGTAAGAGGTAAGCACACTCTTACTTACGCGATACTTGGAATACTCAGAGAAAGGCCAATTTCATCATCATAGCCATGTTTTCCAATGAGGGTGAGGGAGGAGAGGCAAGGGAATCACAGACTGAAGCCTCAAATTTACTCTGCCAATCTCCCAAAAGCACTTGCAATAAAAACCGCAGTGTTTTCTCTGCTACAACTTAGTCACGTGCAAGCTTTGTCGCTACGCTTTACAAGCCGTGATTTCATGATGGCAAGACAAAGCAGTCAAGTTCCAAAGCGGGAAGTACCAGATCCCACACGGCACACTGTTATAGTAGGAGGTGTATGTGTTCCACATCCGAGTCCAACCGGCCAATTAGGATACCAAATGTAATTTTTTTGAAATATCGCCCCGCCCCACGTCAAGTTTCAGCTTGAAAAGCAGCAGAGGTGTCCCTACACCGCTCACGTAGCTGGAAGCTAACGGCGGAGACAGACACGCCTGGGGAGCACGTAAAGCCCGCGGGCATTCTGAGGCTCCCTCAGAGATCCGCTCCCAGACGTCTGGTGACCGGAGTCAGCTCCCCGGGAGGCCAGCCCGAGGGAGGCCCACAGCGCGCGCCTGTCCCCGGCAAGGCGGCG
>NW_010247173.1:38066-97817 GCF_000690775.1 Eurypyga helias | reverse complement strand
GCAAGCACTCCCAGCACCAACTAAATACACCCTATCGGTATTTTTCTCAGGGTAAATCTGGAATCATAGATTCCTACCAGCCACTGTGAACAAAGTTAACTATTTCCTGAGTAAAACCAGCACAGAAGGAGAAATAAAGATCTGCTGTAGCTACTCTATCTTCTTTTCTGCCATTAGCAGCGTTGTTCTCTTCTACTTATTCCAGCAGTCCTGCCCTGCAAAAAAAAAAAAAAACCAACATCATTTTGCATCCATTTGCTGCCTTTTCTTCAATAGGCTGTTGGTTTCCGCTGACATTTAGCAAATCACACTGGTTTTCCTACTGGTCTCATAAAATACCCCCACACACACATCCTTTTTTCCTGTTGTTTCTTTGGTTACTGTAATGTCATTAACCCTTTGTGTGCTTTCCACTTCTCAACCAGGAGCATCTTCAGTCCAGTTCCATCCTCTCCTTATCACAGACTGGCGCCTCCTTGACTAATTCTCAAGCCACTGGCTTTTTGTCTGTGTGGGTTTTCTTGACAATGCTGGTATCTTCTTCCTTGTAGAAGCTACCTCTTGTCCCAAGCTGTCATGTTAGTGTCTCGTCACCTCAGTTCATATGGGAAAGCAACTGGATCATACACAGGAAGTTGTAGTTATCTTTTAATTACACAAGACACTGCTGAGAGAAATAGAAGTAGCTCCTGAGCAAAGTGTCCCAGCAGAATAGTGACACAGTAATGGACAGAGCAGAAGTCTCCTCACAAACATTGACCTCGGGTCTTTTTAAACAGCAGTGGTGTTCTGTGCTGTGTGGAAAGCACGTGGCAGATAGTACTGCGATACAGAAAGTTAGTAGTATTGTTAGTCCATGGTCACACGTACCCTGCAGTACCTTCCAGTTACCTGCAACCTTTCCAGTTACACAGTCTGATTGAGAAAAAGCAGTGCAATGGATATTGAATTGTGATTTCTGTGTTCTTAATTTCATAAAATACGTGCTAAACAGTATTTCATGCAAATGCATGGTTGACTAGTACTTACAAATGGTGTTCAGAATAGATGTGCAACTGTGACATCTTACTAATAATCTTCACCCCTATTTTGGTATAAAGATATTTGTGTAACACTTTGTCAAAGGAAGAAGTACATCAAAAGGGTTAAGAGTCCATAGAAGAGATTAAGGATCAAATGGCTCCACAGAGGAAGAGGGAACTCAAGACTGAATAATGCTGTGAGCTTTCTTGGAACAGAGCACTGCCAGCTGCTGTTATAATCCCATCGCTCCCAACAGGCACACAGTGAGTCTGGGACAATCGTGTCTTGGAGTTTAGTATTAAATGAGCTACTTTTGAAGCTGGCATGCAGAGTTATGTCATCCTAGTGATGAAGTGGCCTGTAGTGTGCATCCTTACACATCTGTAACCACTTAGGAATGCCCCTAAAGTTCCAAATGGTAAAAACCACAGGATGAACAAGAGTAGAGAAAGGACAGGGGAGAGGGAATATTGGATTTTATAATGAAAAAGCTTCCAGTTCAGAAGACAGTAAATAACTTTGGAGGAGATACTTCTGTTCTGACTAAGCACTTTGCTGCCTTTTTTTTATTTTTTTGAATGCTAATCTCTAATACCAAGTCACTGGATCTTCCTTTGCATGACTTGTACCAAGCAGGCATCTGGATTTATGCCTTTTACAGATAGTGTGTGAACTCAGAGCAATAGGGGTAGATGCAGAATATGATGTTCATACAGTTGTTGGTCTTCTCCCAGTTGTACTGGGGTAAGATGAGAGATTATGGACACCTGAAGGGCTTACACTTTCTTTTTGAAAATCACTTCTCCACCCTTTCTTTTTTTGCCTTTTTCCTCCCACCCCTAATCCAGGTGACTATCTGCATCTTTTGGAGCCTGTATTCCTTTGCTTAGAAGTGATCAGGAAACAAGTTGCTTTTTCCCATCACACTTGAATTATGGTAGCTGGTCTAAGAAGTGTGAGACAGAGGTCAGCCCATGATTCGAGCTTTCAGGCCCCTCCTGAACTTCCACAGGGATCACAGTTCACCTCTTCGTGCAGCAGTGTTATGTGGGAAGCACTAGTGCAGAGTAGAGAGTTTAAGAACAAGTTTGTATAATCAGGTATGCCCTAATAGTTCTAGTGAAACCACCTTGGTATGTATTATAGATCAGACTGTACCATTAACTAGATCAGTATTACTTTTCCAGGAAGAGTCAATACAGATTGTTTTCTTGATGCTGAATCCTTGAGTTGCAGCGTGGCACTAAGTGTATGTCAGGAACTGCCAGCGAGTTGAGAGACCTTCCAGCTCCCAGCTATGAAATGGGACCTGGCACTCACACCATCCGCTTCTCCTGTAAGACCATGATTCCTGCTTCCATCTGAGGTGCCAGCCTGCTCCTGAAGTGTTTCTTGCCCTTACCTTTCCAGTACCAGGTACAAAAGCCACTTGCTTGTCTGTCTGGAGCCACCGTATGCTCACATGTGTGGACTGAACTCTGCCAACATCCTGTGTGCCGAAACTTCACTCGTGCCGACATGTAGTTGGTCAGGAGTACAGATGTAGTCTCATACCTGACTGCCCCTGTCCACTCTAAATAATTTCATGTCCCACACCTACTCTTTTTAAAATAGTAGAATGGAAGCGATTAATTTTAAAAGGGGATTCAGGGTGTTATTCCCAGAGGAAAAGCAGGGGTTTAACTAGACTTGCAAATGCATCTTTGAGTTAACAAGCGGTTTTGTATGCCCTTGTGTCTGTTTCTAAAAGCGTGCTGTTCCTGTGCTTATTATCTCTTTCCTTGGTTACTCCAAACTCTTCTGTTTTGATATCCCGAATTCCCAAATCATACTTTCTATCTTTTCAGGCTTCAGCAGCTAAAATTCTCTTTCTAGCCCCTTAATCAGACCCTGCATAATTTGAAATTCTTCCAAGTTCCTCATGTGCTGTTTCTAGTCTTTCCAACTCTTGCCAATTTAATACAAGCAACGTGAGCCTGACTTGCACTCAGGAGGCCATAGGAACAGGAGGACATGTGCAGCATACCCCTTTTGCTTTGGAAATAGAGTAGATCTGCACCTGATGTACTATAGCATGAAGGAAATGGCTCTGGTCCTCGCGCAAGGATCCTTATCTTCACAGTTGTTAGTGACAGACGTGGAGTATTTGTACCTCTCTGAACCTCTTCTATTATTTGGTGTTGCTTAGGGCAGGTAACGCATTTAACATGAGACAACTAAGCTTTTAAGGGTGGAATAAAACCTCTTCGTATAAATAGAGATAGAGGAAAAAATGGTTTCCCATACTGCCTAATGGAGTAACAACCCATACTGTAGGCCTGGTTAAGCCCCACTGGTGTTCACCCAGCATGTAAGATGGTTTAAAATTAGTGCTCGTGTCTCTGTGTTAGAATAGAAGCCACTTTCACCTCTATAAAATATGATTTTATAACTGCTTGTTCAGTATTGCTACCTTTCTATTTCTTGCTGCTCACCACCAAGGTGATAAGTATTTTATTTAGTTTTATAGCTTTTGAAGCTCAATAAGTCCATCCTATTCCTCCCTAGCCTTTCTAGGGCTTAATTTTACATGAAGAAAAGGTTTGTAAGAAGGAAAATAATTCACTGTGCACAACACATTATAGATGAACTACCTCTCCTACCTTTCAAGAACAGTTGAACATTTGGTGGCCCCTGCCTGGCTGAAGAAACTGTGGTGCTTGTGCGTGCCCATCTATATAAGACAACTTCCTGTGCTGTTCTGTACAAGCTTGCCTTTGCCAAATGCTGCACTAAAAATTTATTGAGAAAGGAAGCATCGAAGCAGACTTGTAATGCTCTGTTCCTGCTGTGTTCAGGGGAAATTAGACTTTGAGTAGTCCAGAAATGTCTACTGATTTCTTTATTTCTTACCACCATAGATCTTTCCAACTTCCCATTTGAAACACATTTTATTAAAAAAATCTGGCCATGAATGTGGATTTCTACTTTTGCCTATGCTCCTTAAGCGTGTTGCAGTTTCAGTGTATGCAGGCATCAGGTAAGCTCCTCTTTTGCTTAGTCGTTACGGTTCTGTCTTGATCCCAAATAATATTGCATATTCTTCAGTCTCTGACATCTTCTTGCTGTTCAGGTGTGTTTCCTTGGTTTTCACGATCAGATGCTCAGTTTAAATTTTCTCAAGGCAGTTGAAAGTCTGAAATGCTGTTGAATCAAGGTCAGTTTTAATTCAGAAATAAGCACCTTTGTGTGTCAGCTATTGCAAAGTCAAACCAAGGTGAGAACTGACCTTTTATTTGCAGGGAAAAAAGGCTAGTGCATGTTCTCACCATGTTGGCAATTCTTAAATGTTCTTAAGACAATCTTCACTACAAACATCTTATTTTCAAATGGGTATTTTGGCAGTCAGAGGAAACTCTGGTACCCAAGGTTACACAATACGCATCAGATGTTCTGAAATAGTCATGTCCTGATACAATTTGTTTCTGAAATGGGACTCTTCTTCTTATCTTTTAAATAAGATTTGTGATCTTTTTTCTTGATTTTACCATGGAGAATATTACACCTCATCTTATGAGCAGATAATGGAGCGGAGAGAATGCAAGAAGCCTTTCCCTAAGCACAAATCATCATGTTGCAGAGACCAGCAGAAACTCTCAGCAGCACTGGTTTTATAAAGACACTAAGTCAGAGCAGGAGGAGAAAACACCCAGCACAGCCTAGCTGTAGGCCAAAGGTGAAAAGGCAGTAGACTTTGCATACAAAGGTTACTGGAGTGATGACTTTGGTTCAACAGGAGCTTTAGTAGAGCCCAAATGAAAGCCAGCCACCTGCTGCAATGTGACGTCAGTTGAGATCAAACCCCTGGTTTGTACCCAGGTCACTCTTCTGTGGGTTGTTTGTCCAACACCTGAGTCTACCCTGCAGCTTTTTCCTTCGCTGGGCACATCAAGGGGCACTTGGAACTTCTCTATTCACTTTCTTAGTTCAGTCAAATTTGAGTGAACTGCAGCTATCACAGAGGCAGGATTTTCTGCCAAACTTCTTTGAATTTAGCCAATATATTCCAAAGTTCATGAAGAGTCAGAGAGATCAAGACATGACCTAATCCTCATTCTTAACACAGAGGCTAAAAAGACACTTCTGTTACTTGTTCAGCACAAAATTCTGCTCTGGATTTGGAGCTGTGATGATAGAGTAGTTTAAAAGTCACTTTGTTATACTAGGACAGTATGATGTATGGTGTAGAGTCTGCCAGAAGAACAGTACTGCATCCCTGAAAATGAATCATCTGTCATCCCCTGCTAGGATATGCTGCTGACCTCAGCATGCCTTGTTGTTACTGCTTTCATCATCTTTTGAGACAGGCTTTGTGAAAGAGATAAATACCTGACTTTTCCACATCCCAGATCCTTTTAACGGTACATATGACAGGTTTAGAAGCACAATTGTGTTGAGTATGTGTACCTTGAGGGGTCCTTGACCTCTTGTGTCCTGGTCCTTCTGTCAGTCTTCATATTGTTTACAGATAAATATGGTGGTTGGAAGTCAGGCCAGCATTACAGCCCTCAAAGAGGGACAGTCCCTGTGAACATGAGCTCTCGCTATTGCATGGACTCCAGATGGGGCTGAATGCATTGCAGCTCAGGTTCCTGGGAGGTGCATGAAATCTCTGGATTATGCCAGAACTCGCAGGAGTAACTTAAAGATAATCAGTAGCCTGTGGTGCAGAAGGAGAACTCACAGGTCATCAAGTTTAACATACTTACATGAAATGCAGAGCCTATTCTTCCTGTGCAGCTTAGATGCAGACAGTGCTCTTGCAAGTCACAGTGACTTTGACTGGTACTATATTTTCAGTTTGACCTAATTCTACCTTTCCTTTCCGTATATTTAACTTAGTCCAGTTGCTCCTCAGGTACAGGTGTTCGTTCTTCTACGTTGCGGGTTAAGAGTGGTGTAACAGAATGTAGTTCTTGCATCTGCTGGTAGTGCCCCAAGTTGGGGAAGCACTTCTTTCTCAATGGTTTTTAACAGCAGCCCAGTATGGAGGAGCATATAATACTTGCAGCCAGGTATCTGGAGCACTTCTACAATCACAGTAATCAAGATTTACTCCAGTAGCAACAAGATCAGTTTGCTTGAGGAAAATGCCTTGTGCACCAATCTGTACAGAGCAGTATGTGTTTTTGTTAATTACTGGTATTTTACTTGATCTTGAATCCTACATTGCCATTTGGGTTTTCATTGGCAGTTGTTAGAGGTAGTGATTTAATGGCACTGTTTTTTCAAAAAGCTTTGCTCTAGCTGCAGCTGTCTTATTTGAGCTATATTTAACTAAGAGAGTCCACATTAAATTTTAAACATCTTTCTTGGAAAAAGCATCATATACTTAAGTTTTATCATTCTTTGGAAAATCTGGGAATACTTTCAAATGTACTTGAAAAGTGATAATGTTTCTGCTTCAAGAATTAAAACTCTCAGGTTCTTATTTCTGCCTGATGCTTCTGCAGGCAAGATATAATTAAAGTCATCTAAAGATTCTTTTTTAAAAAAAGAATCCTCTATAAATGCAAAGAACTGAGAATTAATGGATTTTCCTAGGTTATTGTGAAAGGACACGGACCTAGAGTAACCCTTTCAGCTCTGTATGTGACTTCTTAGAGATTCCATATCATCTAGTTGACATCTTGCCCTGGAAGAGGAGGGGACTAGCACAGGATCAGAGGTGGGGTGAGGAAAGCAGTCGGTTGCCAAGTGTTTCTCCCATTCTGAGCACGTTTTTATACATAAAGTGTCCTGAACCTTCCCTCAGGGATGGCTTTAAATAAAAGGGATTTTTTTGGTGGTGCATTTCTGAGGGTTTTTTTGTTTGGTTGGTTTGTGTTTGGGTTCTTTTTGTTGTTGTTGTTAGTTCATTTCCCAGGTTAAGAAAAAATAAATCAAGTGTCATACAGTTGTTAACAGTGAATTTTAATGCTGGGAGTCCTTTTCGAAATAGCTTGCACCTTGTGTGGTGTCAACTGTTGTTTGGAACAAGCCCTCAGTTATTCAAGGCCCTTCAATGACATCCTAATTGCATGTCCCCCATCAGCACAAGGCCCTGGTTGTCGGTGATAGGGCTCTTCTCTATCTTTTCCTTGGCTACTGTATTTAGAGTCAGAGCTGAAAAGGACGCATAGTCCCAGTGCCTGATGGATATGGGGGTTGGAACTAGATGAGCTTTAAGGTCCTTTCCAACCCAAACCGTTCTGTGATTCTATGATTTGTTCCTGCAGGCTGTCTAGGATCGAGGAGTTTCAGCCCTTTGTGCCAGGCTGAGCAGTTTGGTGGGGGTGGCTCTGCGCTATGGCCTTGGGATGTGTAGGGCTAGACATGATGCTGCCTCACCTTGGTTCGACTTTGCTGTTAACATTGATACTCTGCTCCAGAGAGATGTGGGGACAGTGGTGACATCCAACTTGTTGACACAGTGATGTCTCATGCAGCTGTGTAGGCCTTTTGCAGCAGGGCTGATTTTATCTATAAATGCACTTACAGTAAGTGGGAGAAATATCTCTACTGTAGGAGAACCCATTCAAATTTTTGACAGTTTTATTTAAATACTGTAGTGTTTCTAATTTGCAAATCTATTTATATTGTGCTTTTCATAGCAAAGAGGAAAACATCTCTGTTTTACTATATACTTGTTCTTGGAGCATTCGTCATTGTTTCTGGCTGGAGTTAACAGGTAAAACCTCAGGAAAAACAGGAAGGAGTTAACAGGTAAAACCTCAGGAAACAACTACTTCAACATTTCCAGAAGTAAAAGAAATAATTATTGGGATGCCAAAGAAAGTAACCTCTTTTTCCTGTGAAAAATAAGGGTTTCTAATAGAAATAATTGAGTCCCATGGCAAATCTGAATTATTCAATCAGGTTTGCTTAATTTGATCTTTAAAACCATTTCCCTTCCGACTTGCCAACTGTCAGATACAGAAATGCTGATGACTTTAAAGGAAAAATGAGTAAGACCCTAACTCCAGAGAAATGGAGCAAAGAGGGCTGGAGAACTGAATTTAAGACTTGATGGTTTTGTGATTCAAACTCCCTTGAATAGCTCATTTCAGTTTTTATTTTGCCTGTCAGAAGAAAAAAATTATATAAACAAAGTCAGGAATCTTGAGAAATAAGCACATATTCTGTGCTCTGAATTCTGGCTTTACAGGTGCATCATGATAATATTCTATTTTTTCATGTTATGAAGAAAATAATACTGTGAAAATTGTAACTGTGAGTTAATGACACTTTAACAAATGATGAGGCTTATAATGGAGCCTACTGGTTAAACCACAGTCATGGTCTGAGCAGCAAAAATAGTCTGTTGGCTTGAAAAATGTCTCAAAAGTTTGCACACAGTGTCTGCAAGTCATTTCTCTAGCTGGAAATAGGTTACTAGTGGTCTAAGGGACTGATCTTTTTAATAATAAGTATATAAATAATTTGAATGAGAGTATCAGATGTAGGGTCATATTAAATGTTAGCTGTTGATACTGAAGTTAGAGGAAGGGAATAGCAAACTCTTCAGAATTTATGCAACTCAATTCAGAGGGATTTGTGATCTTTTAAGTGTCTGAGTCATTCAGTGGAAAAAGCATTTTAATGCAAACAGATGTAAAACAATGAGTCTAGTGGCGACCACAAAAAACAGAGTATGTGTTAAGCAGAGCAGTCATGAAGTTCACTGATCAGACATGAAATTGAGGTTTACCTTACAACTATGTAGCTGGAAATATGAGCCCAGTATGGCTGTTCAGGAGAAAGTGAGAGGGGGGATTACTACTAAGAATGAGAGAGAAAGAGGAAAATGCAGTACAAACCCAAAGAGCAGTATCGTGATTGTACAGTGCACTGCTGGATCACATAAATGGATGAGACGGTGGGGTTCCACAGGACAGGTTTCGGTCAGATGATCCCAACGAAACTAAAAAAAATCTCCAGTTACAGAGCAGTAACCTCACAGGATTTGTCTTCAGGGCTTTGTTTCAATAGGGATTGTGGTGTGGTAAGGCTGAAGGCTAAGTTATTGGTTTTTGCTAAAGAGGGGCTAGAGCTCTAGGCAGTTAGTGGTGGTTTGTTTTGGGTTTTTTTTGGGAGGGAGGGGGTTGTTAGGGGTAGGTGGTTTGTGAGGGTGTTTGTGGGTTGTTGGTTTGTTTGGATTTTTTTTCCTCTCCACTCTTTTGAGCCTTTGATTTAGAAGTTCTAAACCATGGAAACAACTTCAGGAGAGCTCTAATGGGAGGCTGAGATGCCTGGATACCAGTGGATGTTTCCTCAAGGTTGATAGGGTAACTGAAATACAGGGCATCTAGAAGAGAGCTTAGAACAGCAATGGAAGCAGCAGAAATACCCCAGGGCAATCAGAGCTCAACAGTAGAGACTAAAATAGATGATTCACACTCAGATGTGTTGTGGGACAAACAGGAAGGTTCAAACAGCTACTCTTCACTTGTTAGTGTCTTCAGAATAATTTCCAACTGCAACATTTTGCCCTAAAGAATTGGAAGCTCAGAGAGCATCACAGGCATCAAGGAACAAGAGCTGCACGCAGGAAGCAAATACAGTTGGACACATCTGTAAGAAGGAACCTAGTCCAAGATAGTTCTGGAGCAGAACTCAAGTCAAGTCTGTGGCTTGCATGTGTAGGTGTTTTGATGCTTCCAAATTAGCATCACTTTGTCCTCAACCCTGTTGCAGCCAATATTACTGTTATGTCTGCTTGGCCATGTTTTAGTACATGTTACTGTATCACTTTCATCTTCCCCTGCTGATTCTTTCTTCTTCACGCTTACATCTTATTGTTCTGGGACCCCATTTTCTTGCTCCACCTGAAAGAGTAGGTTATTTGTGAGCTTAGGAAAGTAGGGCTGCTAACCCTTAGCGTTCCACTAGAGAGCATGTCTTGGGAAATAAGCCCTGGGCCAGACCAGATGGTGGGGTTGTATGCTGCTGAGAATCATAGCTCATAGGAAGAGCAGCGTAAGGAAACTTGGTCAACCAAAAATCCCAAAGGGTCAGTGTGAGAGATAGAGAATGGGAATTCGTTTACCCAGACAAGTATCAAGTCGTGGTTTGGTTACAAGAAGCATCTACAAGTCGGTACTGAGCTTTGTGAAGTGGGGCTGGTGACGTGTTGCAGTTGTCTGCCTACATAAACATTGTTTTGTTCAGAAGCGAGCATTTCCTGTCTGGTTAGAGACTTCTTTAATCTCTGCAATACAGAGTTTAGAGGGATGATTTGATGTATCAAGGAAACTTGAGCAAGAAATAGTAGCTGCCTTTGGTGGAAGGAGGTTGGTTGCAGAGCCTGGCAGGTCTCTGGGTCACTGGGGAGAGTAGAGGCTGGGTGGCATGTCCATGGAAAAGTACAACTTCTGATGGCACTGGACTTTCCCCAGTGCTGTACATATGTAAAAATGAAGCTGTCTTTCTCTTTTTTTAAGTAGAAGTAGTTTTCATGATTTTTCCAACCAGACCTGGAACTTCCCATGGTTGTATGGTGGATAGACACTAGTCTGATTTATGAACACAATTCAATTGCAGGTACAAGCTTCGCAGATGCAGAATGCATTTGTGAATAAGAATCTTTCCTCTATCATTTTGTCATTGCATTCCACATTTGGTCTTGATTGTGTATCCAGTGAAATCGGTGGGAAATCTGCCATTGACTCTGGGAGCTCAGGCCCTTGGGTCTTTATGCTTCTGGTTATTTCCACTCTTTTATTTCGCTAATAAGAATTACTCAAATGCTTCTTTTACAAAAATATTCTTTCTGGCAGTAATAAGATATATTTCCCCTGAGAGCTGTTTTTGCTATATTGCTATTGCTTTCTGGTCCTTAATGGCAGAATCCTAGTTGAGCCCCTCATGAAATTAGTCTACGGGCTTATAGGCTCTATAGTCCGTCAGAGAGGAAGGGAAGCACGGCATGGCCCAAAGACTGTCTTACTGCTTTTGCTAAAGCTTGAGGGCAGGGAGAGGTGGAAATGAATGCTTTTGAAAATAAATGCTTTTGAAATGGGCGTACAGATGTGTTACACTACAGAAGTACTTATTCTAGGTGATTTAATCCTGTGCACTGTTAATGCCATGAAAAGGAACAGAGGCCATACAGATTCCCGCTTTACTGAGCAGAGCACTCTGGACCCTTCTAACGTGTAACTTTACACCTAGAGATGGGAGCAGGGTAGCAGCAAATGCTGTTCATATCAGGTTGTAGATAAGGGTGTCACTGGAGCCTTTTGCCCCTTTAGGTGTCCTGTAACAGCCTTTCACGACAGCTGTTCCATTTTAAGGATGAGTGCACACAACAAATTCCAGACATCCCATGGCCGGTGCAGTTGCTGAATGGTGAGTTCAGGCTTCATTTGGTACAGGCCTCGAGAGGGCTGAGACAGAGCTGTCAAGGCTTATTGTTCAGCCTACAAGATCTAAATAAAGAAAACATTTCAAATTCCAGTTGACACCGTTGTTTAACCAGAGAGAAACAAACATTGAGAGCGTAGGTTTTGAAACTAGTCATACCCCTGTTTCATTTGGTTCGTGTTTTAACTATGTGCCTAATAATGTGAAGGTCTTGGTTTAATATCTTTATAACCTCTGACAGTTAAATAAAGGAATTAGAAAAGCAGATTTACCCAGTGACCAGAAATAAATGAATATTCATTGTTGAGGATAAATTGACCTGTATGCCTTTCTTCCTAAATTGTCTTCAATCTCTCAATGCCATTTGAGAGCTCTAAGCGTAACTAATGCTGCTTTTCTGAAGTATGTGTTTAATAAGTCAGCTTTTGCTCATATTAGTAGTTTACATGTTTATTACTACAAATAGGAATAGTGAAGTATTGGCTTTTCATCATTATTTTAAACAACTTCTTTGGGGGGGAAAAAAGAAACAAGTATAGAATTTAAATTAAAAAAAATAGAACTCCAAAGGATCCAAGGACAGCCTCAGCCTTAAGATTTATCAGAAAAATTTGACTGGTGCCTACTAGTGCTTTTTTCTGCAACTTCTTATTCTGTTATGCATCTGTGTTTGTTTTTGCAGAAGCTCTTGTATCTCTGTTGGGGGGACGTTTTTAAAATAGGATTTTATATTTCTTTTATGAGTAACACAAGCCTTCTAAACATTCCCCACGAAAACAAAAAGCTGCAGAAGGAATGTCTGGAATGACTGTCACACATGCTGGTGGAGCAGCAGAGGTAAACATTACCAGTGGTATTACATATTGCAGCAAAGCAACATGTTCATTTGTGACATGATTAATTTTAAGAAAAAAAATGTTGTAGTTGCTTGAATTTTCCCAGCTCCCTGCCCAGCAGAACTGGTCAGAAAACTTCATCTGTGATTTCTGTCCATGACGGTTCATTTATGGATGGGTTTCAGTGTCTTCCAGTGTTGCACCCCTGTCACAATCCCTTTCCAACCATAAATCTTCACAATGCATGCAGCTACTCTAGAAGTGAGTCCAGAATGTGTTGCTGTCTGACCAAATGGTAGTGTAGCCCTCCCAAGAGAGAGAGCACATTGTTTTTGCAGTTTATATAGACCTGAAAGTGTAGTTGTAGCTAGCTCAGCTATTGAATTACTTTCTCAAGTGTGTTAGGAACTGTACTTGATGGTAGGGAATACAGAGCGGTGTGTAGTCTGGTTATTGGAGCTAGGCAGAGCTATTTCCAAATGTCAGTACTGAAGCGTACTTCAGTGCAGGGAGTAATAATAATTTTATGTAGGGATTACTCTCTGTGCAGTGCTAAGGGAAACTGGACATCGTTTATCAGTCCAAGAAGGTACTTGTGCATGCAGAAGACCGCAAAGGTACAAAGAAATAGTATCTGTTAAGGTTAACTGCACACACATATAATGGTGTCAACTGTTATATCTGAAGCTCTCCCAAGAGATAATAAGCAAACATGCTGTAGACAAATGGTCTAATTTTTTTCCTCTGCCCCCCTGTGAGGCAGTCTAGGGTTATAAATGTTTTAATGATTTATTTCCTTCTCCCTCTTTCTCTCCTGCTGTTCCTTATGTTCTCTCACTCTCATGCTGTCATCTTCCTCACTCACTTCTTCCCCATACTGAGTTAAGAAAAAAGAACTTGAGTCTAAGGTGATATTTTAATTTTTTCCCTGAAAACCAATAGTTCTTGATTTATTTCCAAGCACCCAAAAATATGTCGCCTTGGGGCATACGTATTTCTGTACAGAGATAATGTTCCAAAGGTAGGATATTGCCTCTCCTGTCACCTGTCTTAAGCAGACCTGGGGAAGTTTTTGGGCCATAGGTCTATTCACCTATGATACAGACTTTCTCTGACACTTTATGATGCTGAGGAGGATATTCTTATTGTAATGTGTGGGGTGTTTTTGGTTTTTTGTTTGTTTTTTGCTCCTTTTGCTTTGCCATGTCTTAGGGCTGAGGAATGAGGAAGGAAAAGCGCACTTAGGTGTTGTCAGGTCAATGATAGTGGCCAGACATGTGGCTGTGGCTTGTTGGTGATCTTGACAATTGGGAGCAATTCACGTTTTCGATTGTGTGGTCTCAGTCACCTCTCTGAGAATGAACAGTGCTGGCTGCGCCCTTGCCTGGTTTGACAGTCTCTGTTCCGTAGTCACCACTATGAAAGTCTTAAGTTAATGTCTGTCTCTACAACAAGGATCTTGTTTGTGATGGGCTACGTGAGAGGTAAAATAAGTTACACACTTTGTTCATGGCTTTACCAGTCCAGAGACCACAGAATGAGAAACATTGATCTAGTACGTGACCTGCACGTAGGGCTTCAAACTGGTTTTGGACTTCCATTTCCAAATAACATGGACATGACACGTAAATCCTACTGTTATTAACTTGTGTGGAATTAAGGTGGTCATTCAGGCTCAACACTCTGCCTTGTGTAAGATGTGCATCAGTTACATCTAGAGATAGAAGGTATGCTGGCACCATCTCTAGAGTCTTTAATTAACAGTTTTCAGTAGAAAACCAGCTTGCTGATGATGCGCTCAGATCTAGTATTGAGCCGTATGAGTGTCCGATAAAGTTCAGTAGCTGGGCTGAGCATGCTAATGATTGTTTTCCTTCTGGGGCTAAGTTGGCCTCCGTGATGTTTTATTTTCTGATTAGTAGGAGGTTGAAGAGGACTGGTGTTTGGGAGGCTGTATTTAAATGCAGTATAGTGAAATGTGAAATATCCAGGGAACAATATAATTGTTTAACCTCTGTGATGACTTAACAGCTGCATCTTCTCCCAGACCTTGTACAGAGATGTTGTTTTTCAGTAATGTATTAAAACTGAAAAATACCAGCTGGAATTACCCTGTGTCTTTTCCCCTGTTGTTTTCCTATTCCTTTGCTGTTGTAGGGTTACCTCAATCCAAAGCAGGATAGTATTTGAAAACTAAAAACCTGGTGTTCTCCGTGGAGGTGAATAGCTTGCCTGTGATACATGTTAGGTCACTGTCAAGCCAAAGTATGTGTTTTCCTAACTCTTTACCCTGTGCCCTACAACCCCTGTAACTGTAGTACTGATTTCCAGACTGAAAGAGGAGGAACTCTTTCATTTTCTTGTGTGTTTTGTTTTGTTTTCCTGAAGCAGTGGGAGGCAATTTGGTTCTCTGTCAATAGTGATGTTTTGAACTCCTAACAGCCTTGGGGAACATGAAGAGGTGGATATAATAAGGTACATAATATTACTTCTGTGTTAGAGGTTGAGCCTGGGGTTCTGTGCAAGAGCTCTCTTGCAAGGAGTGTAAGTGCCAGTGGTAGTCCTCCAGAATTTGGTGTGTTGAGTGGGGGATTATTCACACGTGGTTTGTAGGACTGGGGTTCATACCGTTGTTAAAGCTGATGTCAGTACCCCATGTTACCTTGAGAAGTGGTTGTTCCTACTTCTCCTGTAAAGGCAGCTTTAAAAGGATAGTCTTAAACACCAATATCCCCAAATATTATACATTAGCATTAAATGAGCTTATAATAATAATGGGAAAACCTTTAGGAATCGTGACCTTTAGAATCATTTGAACCGTCTGCTTTCTGTCAATTTTTGCCTTTTAGAAAGTGCTAATTCTTGTTAAGTCCGCATGAGAGACTTGTTTAATGAGCAGATTAAATGGGTGATTATATGTCTTTTAAAAATGGTTTTTGTGGTCGGGCTTCATGATGCCACTCTCCTATTTGGCACAGCAACATAGAGCAGTCTTTTAATTACCCCTGCGGGGTCACTGAGACCCAAGCTGTTTGCTTTATTAAAGCCTGATGGCGCCTTTGGAGCAGCTCCTTCCAACTCTGCTGTCACAATTCTATCTAAATTAGCATCTGAGTGACCCTCTTTTTAGGCTTTCCAAACCCCAGCTGACAGGGATTGCCAAAAGATGCTAATTGCTTGGGCTGGGCTGGAACAAGGGCTTGCCAAGATAACAAAAGGACTAATGTTTCTTTCAATATGCATCCAGATTCACATAAGTACCTCTTTTAATTACCAAGAATTATTGTAATGCCCAGTCAATGGAATAATTGACCCTCAACAGTGAGGGCTTATTATGTAATAAATAATGGCATCGGCCTTGTCAGAGTAGCAGGTACTGAGGTGATTTGCTGGACTGAAAAGAGCTTTTCTCAGCAAGGGCTCTGGGATAGACCAAGGCATCCCAGTAGGAGCCCAGCCGAGGGGACTAATTTGAGTTTAACTGAGAGGAAATGCGCGGAAAGCTTTTAGACTTACCCTTACGAAGACAAAGGAAGAAATAAGAAGGATTGGATTGGTAGTTTGGCAGCTTACATCGAGGGAATCTCTCATGGATGAGGCAGAGTCAAGGGACATGTGGCTACTTCTAGTCTGTGGAGTTTTTAAGAGCGTATTTTCATCAGGGATACTTTCAAGGGGGATAATGAGAGAGGGGTTTCAGTGATTTATCCTAATTTATTTCTCTCCCTTGGCATTGCGTATATTCAAGAATATATAACATTATTAACACAAGAATAAATAACATTATTAGATACAAACAATTGATACGTGTAAAATATCTGGGGTTTTTTTAATGTGAAGAAGCAAATCCACCATGGTTTTGCCTGTTCTCCTCTTATACTCACCTTCCATTTCAACTGCTAAACCCCAGGAGATGCTGCAGACTGGAGGGGTTAGATCTGTTCTCAACAACACTGAAGTAATACCAGGGTTGATTTATTTTGTTGGTGTGCCCAGAATAACTCAGAAATCAAGATCCGGCTTTCTGTTCTGAAGTCTCTATGTTCATAAAGAAAATACAGTCTACAGTAGAGCAGTTATCCTGGTGATCAAAGTAGGCTCTGGGGAGAATCTAGCAACTGTTGGCAAATATATACGGAAAACACATTCAGACATGGAAAATCCCTTCCCCTCCCCCTTGCAAACATGGAAAGGGGCTGTGCACACAGCGTGCTCCTGGGGGAAATGTTTGTAGTCTCCTTTATGACAGGGCTCTTGTCTTTTTAGGTCAGACTATTGCAAGTTTGGCTTGAGATTATGTTGGCAGAACTGCTCGGGGAAATCTGCGTAGTGGCTGCCAAAACAAGTTTTGGACCAAACCATGCTTTTTAGTGCCTTGCTTTTATGATTAAGGTCACTCCTGCAAAGCATGCATAAAGCAAGAAAATAAATATTGACTTGGTTAGGTGATATATGAAAGGCAGTTTTTGTTGTGTTTATAAGGTCACCAGAAAGATCTGATGGAATTGCCTCTTTGTGCTGAATTTTATTTCGGTTTATCCACTGTGTTGTCCTTTGGGAATATCTTTTGTGATGTACAGTAGATATATCAGTATTCAGAAAAAGATATATTCTAGTTCAAACAGGGTTCCAGTGTGATGCTCCTTTAAGCAGACACTTCTTGCTTTGCATGCTCCTTAACTGGCAGCATGGACATCCAGCGGAGGTTTAGCATAGCAGAGGAAATATTTCAGTCCAAGGCTGATAAGCTGACTATGAATAGAAAATGAATGTTGTAGATTAATTACACAAGTAATATTAAGCTCTTTACATTTAAATGTGCTCTTCGCTTTTCCTTCTAATCTGTCCTTATGTGTCACTCAGACTCAACATTTTCTATTTGCTAGAGCAGGAGAGGGAAGCAGGCCTGAAGATAGATTTTTGTCCAATAAACCCAACTGTTTCATTCCAAAGAGCTCAGCCTCTTCAGAAGGGTGCGTTCAGACCAAGATGGAATGGCAGCACAGCAGTGGCAGTGGGAGCTATTAGTTCTTCATCACGTAATCATCAGATATATTTTCTGAACTGTGAACCAGATTTAAGCTGTACTTTTAGGATGTATTAAACTCCTACTAAGGCTTCATATTCTGTCAGTAGAGAGTTTGGGCTGATACAGTACACCTGAGAATCTTGAGAGCATCCTGGCCCTTTCACCCTTTCTCTTTTTCTCTGAACTACACACTTGTACTGCTGAAACTCTTTTGAGAGTCTTCATGGTCCTGCTGTTAGACTTGTTAAGCTGAAGCCTCTCTCCCTGGGGTGTGCTGTCTGTGTTCAGCACCGGAGAGAGGGCAGAATCAAAGAGAACTTGTAATATTGCACAGCATGAGATTCATCTATGCATTACTGAGGTGAGTACACAGATTTGGCAGGAAGGGGAGTTCTGAGGTGGGATAGTGAAGGGGGAGAGTGTAATAGCTTTAATAGTGTTTTCCAAGGAGCAGCTTCAAAGAAATTGAGGATGTTTGGTTGAAAGTGGTAAGTCTGTGATGGGCAACAGCTTCAGATGCTATTGAAATCTTTGTTTGAAGGTAAGCCTTAATTTTCACCCTTTTCTACCATGATTTTTTTTTTTGCTGCTTTGATTTCTGTGTTCTCACTCCCACCTGTCTCAAACTCCCTTTTTTTTCCTTTCAGTGGAGCTTGAAGTAGTGAGGGAATGTAGGATGTGCCCACTGATGTTTAAATGAGGTGGCACTCATGAAGAGTTAAGGAGATGAGTATTATAAAGCTTTATCTTCCTTCCTATGTGCTCTGTAGGCAGAAATATCAGCTGATCATTGTCCTCCTGTTATCTGTGACTGTAGGGCTAGTCTTTCTAAAGCACCAAGACTTGAGTGATAGCTAAAGTAGATGATGAGGTGGCAGGGAAGTTATGAATTATTTTACATCTACTTTCATTGTGGAAGATGAAGGGGAAATTATTATTCCAAGGGCATTTTTTTATGGAAATCAGTGTGTGACCTTAGCAAATCTTAATGTTTTAGGAGAAAGTTAGGAGGTAGATTGAGAATAGAAGTGTAGTAAATCATGCAAATGCTATAGTGGAGATAATGACAAGATAGAACAATAGATCCAGACTCCATAAATTCCTTGATAAAACAGTTATTGTATGAATGGAACATAGTAAGCACTTCCAAAACCCCTGTTTTATTTTAACAAGTGCTCCTGAAAACCTTAAAGGTATGCAAATGAAGTCTGTCTTCAAGAGAGAGACGAAGATTCAGATATAACTTCAGCTCTTGGAAATGAAATTGAGGAATGAATTTTTCTATTAGAAGAGCAATAGCCATGGAAAACTCCATCAATTATCTTTTTAAATTTTTCCTGATACGGTTTTATGTAAGTGAATATGGGGTTCGGCCCACAGAGATTTCATACGTGAAAAGCATAAGGGGAAAATTAGGTTAATGTAACTTAAGTCAAAATTACATGGCTTTGGTGAGGAAATTGTAGTTCTTCAAATTATCTGCCTTATTGAAGTAGTTGATGGAAGATAAAGGCAACCTGGATGAGACAAATTACCTGGGTTTCCTAAAAGCTTTCCAAAATGCCCCTCCTAAGATTCTTTTGGGGAAAATAAATAGCCATGTAATCCAGGGCAAAGTGCTAGTGTGGATTAAAAACTGTTTAGGCAGGTGGATACCTAAGAAGCAGGATTGAGACAAGGTCAGTGAAGTGACCTAAACACAGCGGTGCTTTAAGGCAAAGATGAGGATGTAGAAATAGCGGGAGGAAGCTTCTGTCAAGTCTATCCAGAGGGGAGGCTGGTGAAGGAGATCCTGCACTTGAGGCTAGTGCAGAGGCCAAAAAAGAGTGAGGGGTTGACATGGGGATATGGAAATACTGCAAGGCCTTATGAATGTCTCTGACAGAGAAATTGTCAAAAATACAGTCAGAACACACGGTTCTCATTGCCCTTTAGATTTGTAGTTAGTATGGCTGCTAGGCCATAGCTCTACAGTTGTCACCACTTAGCTGCTGAGGAAACATAATGTTTTTGGAGACTGGTTCATTAGAATTTAATCCTACTGCAGTGAAACTTCAGTGAGTTAGTATTGACTTAGTAAAACGGTGTATATACTAACCCTGCCTGAGAAAGCATGGTAAGTCTGTAAAATCTTGTGAGGGTGAATATTCATCTGTAAAGAGGCTTTCAGAAATGCATTTTATAATCTAGCAAAGGAGCTCTCCCTTTGTTCTGTTGCTTCCTGTGTCAACAAAGCTAGCTATGCTGCAGCTGTAATATGGCAATCATGGTAACACATAGTATGGTCAAGTTTATAGAAATCCTGACTACTGCTGGCCTTCAATTCTACTAGCCTAAGGAAGCAGAGAATTTCTCCAGCCATCAGTCCTGTCACGGTCTTTGACCATTTTCCAAGCAGCAGTTACCTCAGTCTTTCCTTTTCCTTCCATAAAAGCTGCACAAATACTCTAGAACTTATTTTAGACAGTATCCTCAACAGACTTCAAACTGCAGCAATTTTTGTGGTAGCTGTCTTCAGAAAAGTATGATTAGAATTTCTTTTAAACACAGGGCAAGTAGTTCTCATTCCATCACAATTTAGTGAAGTGTGGGAGATGTTGCTTTAGCTTTCAATAAGCAGTTTATTTTCTAGCAAAAACATTTTTGGCTTTAACTTTAATATTGTATGAAGCTGAAAATGCCAGAAAATTACTCAGAATTAATTGTTCCTTATTATAGTTGCCTTAATGTAAATACCGTTTGGTTGACATGCTTTGTTTTGGGTCTTTTCATACTGTATCTTTGCAATGTACCATTCAAAGTCTTTGCCATGTGAAAAGGTTCAAATATTCTCCCCCCCCCCCCCTTTTAATCAGTATTTATTAACATCTATCTTATGTTGCCTGACTAAACCTCTGGGAGAAGGGATGTCTTTGTTTCATTCACTGAATCTTTAATGTTCTGGAGGTTGCAAATTAATTTCTACAACTAGAGGAGCATGCATGTGGTATACCCAGTGTTTCTCAAGTTAGGAACCAGTAATATACAAAATAGAAAACCCACAAATTGGTGGGTTTCATTAAAATTTAACTAAACACTTTGGAGAAAGGATGTCTTTGTTAAAAATTCACTAAACAAAGTATCTCCAAGGTACTCGGTCATTTATTAAAAGTCAAGGAGGCTGTACATAGCAATGATTGGATTCCTAGGATGACGGAAAGGCATTATTTAATGGGGTAAATAAAGATCTGTAAAATACACTATAATGCAATGAAGAGGTCAGTTGATTTGAAAGTCACCTTTTGAACTAATATTCCATCTCGCTAATTCCGCGCATCAGATGTTCAGCCAATACTGCGAGAGGAGTGTGAGGAAGTTGCTTTTCTTGTCACAAGTATTCCTTTAGGAAAGGAGTGCACTGCTTGTTACTCTGTTAAGCTGTTGGTACTAGTTATTTTTCTTTTAAATGAAACAACTTCTAGGGACAGGAGTGCAAACTGAAAGGTAAGTAAACTGTCTGCGAAATTTATTTTGAACTTGTTTACTTGCTTGCTGAGCTGTACCATGAAAGGCTTAGTTGCAAAAGCTGGCTTACACCGTTCTGGGTTGATTAAATGATGTATCACTGAGCATTAGAAATATGTGCTATATTTACAGTGTGGAAAATATTTATTTCGTAGCTTATTTGGGCAGATGTGAGCAAGTGTGGGAAGTATGTTAATATATGGAAACGCATAACTCGTTAAGTCAAATGTTTCCACAGTGGGTAATATCCTCAGCACAGATTAAATTTCCACCTAAAGCACAGCCATGTTCTTCGCTGCCCTTCTCATCCTTGCCAAGTGAAGGCATATCTTTTCAGCAGGCAGGGATTTGGTTTACTCAGAAGTGGTTTGCTCTGGTCACTTCCATAACAGGCCAAGCAGGCTGAGGGTCACTCACTGTCCAGCTTTTAAGCAAGAGGATAGTGTTTAAGCAAGAGGATTTATGGCAGGCCAAGCCATACAAATTGTTGCTGTATCAGGTCACTAATCCAGTTAGTTCTCTGTCTTCTCTCAGGTTACACGTGGTAGTCTTTTTTCAAAAAACAGAAATTGGACCATCAAGGATTGACTGAAACATGAAAAGCTGCTGATTAACCATAGTAATCTGGATGGCAGTGGGGAGTACCTTATGCCCTGATCCATGAGGATTTATACCCTGAAAGCTGTAATCCCTGACTTGGCCCTTTTTGTCATGTTTTAGAGGGCTCGTGGCTGGTTGGTAGAGCATATGTTACTGATCCATACACAGGTCAGCCTGATCACACAGTGCTGCCTCCCTTTGAATCCAGCTGCTAAGCTACAATAAAAGAAAGCTAAAAATATATCAAATATTTTCCTAATGCTATGCTGCCTTGAAAGCAACTGGGTAATTGTAGAAAGTCATCACTGAGTTGCAAATGGGAGGAGCTGCCTCCTTCAAGCAGTCCCTCTAGTTACAGAGTGCATTCCAGTAGGAAATCCAAGGGATCGTTCTTGCTACGTGGTCTCATACCGGAAGAGCCAGTGAGGGAAGGAGGGGTCCTCCCCGGCTCTGTAGGTTGTTGGCTTCAAAGAGATCTTGTTGCAATGCGTTCTTTGGGCTCTGTGGCAGGGTTTTCCACTTTTAAACCTGGCTCCTTCCTTGTCTTGGAATGTTCCCTTGTCCTTTCTTTCCACCTGTCAAGGGTGATAAGCAGTGGGAAACGTGAGGCAGGCTGGTGATGAGCTTGTTCTGGTTTTGGACAGCCTGGAAGCGTTTGGAAAGTACAAGGATCCTGCTTGTGTTGTGATGGTCCTTTTTATACCCTCTCACGATGATGAATTCTGATCTAGGCCCGTTACTTGTTCCGCATCTCCATTTACTTCATCGTACACTTGACAGCTACATGGCTATCCAGGTGGAAAGTTCCAGGATTTTTGTAAGTTGAGAGTGTTCCAGTTAGTAGCCAAAAGGGCTCTGCTGAGCACATTTAGGCTGGATTTTCATTCTGGCTTTTATTTAACACCTTTCAGTGGAGTTAGAGGTTCTGTTTTCTAGTTAAGCTACGAGTGGAGCTAGTGGCTCTGTCTGCACTGCATCCATAGAGAGGAAGGACTCTGTTGTCTGCCAGCCTGCCAGGGTGATGTTTACCGAGTCCCCTCCTGAATGTTTGCTCTCTGCTCCTCCTCTGTGAGATCTTAACCCAGTGCCCATCCCTGATGTGCCCATCTTATAAACACCACCACCTGCTTTCTCCTTAACCTTTTTATGGAAGTGGTGCTCTTGGTGCGGGGAAATACAGGGAGTGAAGCTGCTTTCAGAACTGTAGATTTCCACCAAAGGACTTGATTGGTGTTGCTGCAGATTTATTCCTTTACGATAAAACAGTCTAATAAGCTTCTCACCTTTGAAGGAGAATGTCACATCCGACTGCGTTGTCATCCAGTTAGCTCCAAGTTTGAAAAACCAGAGCGCAAAATTTTCCAGAGAAAATGTCAACTTTTTGCGTTTATAATACTGTTCGCAGTTCTGGGGAGTCCCATGAAAGAGAAGTTAAATCAAAGGCTGCAGAGGGTTACTACTCAAATGTTTAGGGAAGGCAGCAGAGACCAAGAAACTGTCTTGTACATTGCAAGAAAGCAAACGTGGGCAGGGGGAATACTACTTAAAATATAGATCTACTATTATTAATTCTACTTAAAAATATATATATATGGAGTTGGGGCACTAAATGAGGAAACTTGTTGTTAATAGTAAAGGACAGTGTTGATTCAAAGGGATCTAAACAAGCCCTGTATAAACTTCAGTTGAAGAGTACTTGTGAAGAGCTGCTTTCTAGGGTGAGGAAATTCCAGGACAGCTTTCCTGTAATAGTAGCAGTAGTAGAGGCAAGGGGAGAAAACCTAATTGCTTTGGAAGGAGGAGATTCATGAGGTGATAGTCATTTCATGTTGGGGGAGGAAAAAAAAAAACACCACACCCAGACAATGTTTGCCCTTGAAGTAGTGCACCAGGAGCCAGAGCGAGCACTTGGGGAGAAAGCTTTCCAAACGTGTACTTGAATTGACACTTTGCCACCAATGTGAGTTCAGTGACCAGCAAGATAGCTTCCAGTTAGAAATTCCGGTTAGTCTGTCATAGATTTGTAGTTATATATAATATAATGTTATAATGCCAAATTGGCTTATTTTGGGGATTAATTTTTAATGTTTTATCACTTCAGGAGAATTGGCTTAGGGTTCTATGATCTTCCTCCTGTGCATTACGTGCCTGAGTAGTGTGATGACAAGAGTGAGGTCTCCTGGCTTTAGTAGACCCAAGACAAATCCCACATGTGAAGGGTGTATATTGTCCTGGTAATTCCATTTTTGCTCCAACTTTGGGATGGAATAAACAATGAAAATCATGTGTATGTTATTCTAGTGTTCAGCTTCTGCTTCAAAACTTATGGTCAGCAAGATTCCCAGGAGGTGGTAATCAAAGCTGTGCCAGCTAGTCACCTTGTGTTAGGTATTGTTATCCTGCCTTTCCAAAGGAACCTATCAGAACCCATAATTGTTCTTAGACATTTATTTGCTGTTAGAGCAGAATTGATTATTCCATTATGAGTGATGTCTACAATGCTTTTTGGTAACTGGTGATACATGTCGAATCAGAAGAGCAATTTTCAGCAATCCCTTTGCTTTAACCACTACTGTAGCGCATAGCCAAGAAAAATGTAGGGTTTTTTTATCCTACAGATCTTTTCAAAATAATAAGAGGAAACCTAATTTCATATAGCTGAGATGAGGGTGCAGTGCATACTTGATTAGTTCAGACCACACAAACTCTGTCTTGGAGCTGTTTAATTACAGATTTTTTCAGCCTCGTACTTAAAATTATATTAGAACTGGAAACCTTACAACTTAATGTGTTACTGAAATTCATCTGGTTTTTTGTAACGTAAGTCAGCGAAGGCACTGAACATGAGTATCAGATTATGTGAGCAGAGCACAGTCTTCCGTTTCGTTAGGCGTACCTTCTGTTACATTAGAACTGGGGTTTTGGGGCTTTTTTTGAGCAGGAACTCATTTAAGGTGAATAATGAAAGAGGAAATCGGGGACACCTGTGTCTTCCTGCTCTTTGTAGTTGAACTATTGTGGAATTCACTTGGCTGATTTTGGGGGATTGAGGTGATGAGTGTTTAATATGGTTACATAAATTTTTACATTGCTTCTAAACCTCATCTTCAAGAACAGAGTTTTTCAGAAAAGGTCACTCTGTGACTATCCAGAAGCCTTTGTCAGATAGCGACCACGTATTGTCATTACTTTGGCTAATGCAATGTCCTCGCTCGCTGTACGATTGGGTAGGGCAGCCTGTGGGTTCAACAGCTAAACGTAGGGTTAGAAGCCAGCACCAGTCTTCCATGGAGGACCCTTTTTTTTTCTTGAGTTTTTTTTTTTCCTCAGAGACAAGATAGGCCTGTGCAAGACTCATGTCTGCTCATTTTTGCCCTTCTAGACTGGCCTCAGTTCTGGCTTTGGGAACCTCCGCACTTCCTAGATATGTCAGAGTGGGTAGAGATTGTGCACCTTGTACGCTGTGTCTTCTGTTATAAAGCTGTACTGAAAACCTGTGTGGTCTTGGGGCTTTTTGTGTTTGCATTAGTTTAATTGCCTTTCTGACCCCTCTTCCTCTCTTGGCCTTTCGAGCTCTGGGGGCTCTTAGCCTCACTGATATCGCTCCACAGGATCTTTACCAGGAAGGATCCGGGCTCGCCTGGAACTCCCCCAGCCCTGCTGTCCATTTATATCCAGCAGTTTCTCTGGCTTTTATGCTCAACTTCTGTGTTTGCATTTTTAATACCTGCAATTCACTTCCTTCTCTTCCGTTAAGTTGTAGATGAGGAGTTTATTAGTTTTAGCTCTCTTCATAATGCATGTTTCAGCACCTGACTGCTTTTTCATTTCTTTCAGAAGCACGGTATTTAGTTGTCCTCTGAGAAAGGGGAGTAATTTATAAATATCCTTTTCGACCAGTTTTTATGCAGCACTTCCTTATGCAGCACAGGTTATTTTATCGCCTGTGTTAATTTTTTTTATTGTTTCCTTCTATTTTTTTCCCCTCTGGGTTACCAAGATTACTTTTCCATACTCCAATTATTCTGTGTATCCTAGGAAGTGTTTATAAATTTCATTCTTTATCATCCCAGCCAAAATAGAACATACTTCCTGCTTTAACAGCATCCAAATTGCCTTCAGTCCTACGTTAGGAAATTCTTTAGTTTCTCTGTATCTGTTATGTAAAATTTCAGTTGGTAATCCATGAGTTAGCAGAAGGTGCTGCCATTTGAACAGAATGCAGCTGTGTGACTTTCCACTATTCTTTGATTTCGCTGGCTTTGTCTAAACAGATTCTTGGGAGCGCTCTGCATGGAACCCTGACTGTCCAGGTCAGGAACATGTTGAAATAAGCTATGGCTGCATTCCAGCCTGTGCACCAGCATTTCTTTTCCAGGAAAACTAGAATGTAGGAAATGTCACCTGCATGTCCGTGCTTTATCCCTGTATGGACTTGGAACATGGCCCAGACATCCTCATACCTAATGGTACCCCTGCATCAGCATTCACATGCATTCACTGATTCTCACTTGGGTTTTTATTTGTAGAAATACTTCTTTCTATTCAGTCTGAATTTCCAGGCTTAATTTTCCTATATGTTTACCTCCTTTGGAACTGATATATTTAAAGCATAATCCATTAAAAGCCCTCATTGATATCTGCACTACATCTTTCTAAGAACTGGGGATAGTACTTGCTGTTCTGTGATCTCTTTGGTGGCCTGAGGCTGCCAGGGTCACTAAGATTTTTAACGATATAAAAATCTACAGTGGTTCAGATCTTACCCTTCTGTCTCTCATGTTCTGATGGTGACAGTAATATTGCTGGGCTGTCTTATCTCTTGGTCTGGTTTCTTTGTGGTTTTGACGACAAAGATCTGCAAGTTCTTGTGGTGTCTTGAGTCAGAAAGGGGATAATGCTTTGAAAATAGGGCTATTCTGTTTGGTATTTGTTTATCCATTTATAATTTAAGGATATTTTCACCTTCTTTATCTTTTAATTCCTGTCTCTGAGTGGTCCACGAGTCAAGGTGGTCTTAGGGGAATAATGATGCATTTGTCATCAGTAGGGACTGGAGAAAGGCCTGTCAGAGAGGGAACTTGCTGCTAGACTGCACTGTGAATGTGGCAGAAAAGACCCTAGGCAGTCTGGCTCCCCTAGGCAATGGTTTCTTGGGCTTTTCCTTCTTTCAGGTACATTAAACTTGCTGAACACATGAACACTTAGTTACCAGCTACTACTGCTGGAATGTGCTAGTTTAGATCTTGTTAGACCCTTTCAGTGCAACCCTAATAATTGGTAAGCTTCCTGTCTGTGACACAGTGTCAAGATGACATGTAACCAAGGGCTGGAGTATGCCCCATGTAAGGAAAGGTTAAGAAAATCTGGATTCTGTCAGTGGGGCTGAACTCAAGACTGGTATGTTTTCAACAGCAGAATCTTTGCCAGGGATTGAGAACAGTGATGTCTCTGAGGTTAAGGCAGCTGTCTTCTGGACAGTTCGTATTTGTGAGTCGTGTAGAGATCCAGGTTCGCTTCCCTTTTGCTTGCCAGTTCCTTTCAGGGTGTCATCTCCCCTATGTTACGCTTCCCTGTTTGTTCTCTAAGGAATGTTACTATTGTAGTAGTAATGACATTATGATGCTGTCCTACCTTCTTCTGACCAGTCAATGAGTCCTCTCGTTTGCATCTGACGAACACTGTTGGTCAGTGAAGGGCACTGAGTTGTGTTACTAGATTATTTTCCTGGGGTTGATTGATGTCTGCTCATTATTGTAATGTTTTGGGGTTTTTTGCTAATTTTCAGTGATTTCTCTGGTGATGACCAGTTGTGCTTGTGTGTGTATATATCTATATTAAGTCCACTTTTATCTTTATGCTGTTGGTTTGAGTCCGCTTTGCAGGGAATCACATCTTTTGCAAGCAGCTATTGGTTTTGGATCTCCAGACTTACTGAATTGTCTAGAACTTGCAGTTTCAGGCAGTGTTAGTCCTGGACTATCATTCTTAAGCTTTTGGGTTAGTAAATAAGATGCAGCTTTTCTGCTGCTTGGTAGCCTGGATATGGGCTTTTCAGGCTTATAGGAAACACCTTGTTCCTATGAGCATGCCCTGGAACTTGATTGCCAAATGGCACACAGGGTCAGGTTATATTGTTTAGTTTGCCAATTTGCATTTGGGCTTGATTTCCTGTCTTTAAAAAACTGTGTCAGATAAAACACAGGATGTCTGGAGTGGAAAATTAACAGAAGGACCTAACTCCTGAAAATGTATACTCACTGTATGGTGCAGTGATCATGTTCAGAAACTTTATTGGCATGCTGATAGTGATCTTGGACTGTAACCATGTTAGTCAGGGCAATTGGATGTGGAAGCACTCTGAATCTGTCAAAACGGACATAGCAGCTGGCACTGTGTAGAAACCAATCACTTCATTTCTTTGCTCAAGTGATGTGTGAATTGTGCCTTTTAATAAAAGTAGGCTTGAACTCCTGAACTAAGATATGTGACCATATCAGAATTCAAAATACAACAGACCACCCTTTTCTAATTACTTTAACAAGTGCTTTTGCTCATGAAATTACAATGGCAATTTTATTCCCGTAAATTTAAGGTTTTCTGGCTCTCTGTCAGAGAGACTATAGTAGTAGCAAAAATAATTAAGCACAGAGAAGCTGTGGATGCCCCATCCCTGGCCGTCTTCCAAGGCCAGGCTGGATGAGGCTTTGAGCAACCTGGTCTAGTGGAAGGTGTCCCTGCCCATGGCAGGGGGGTTGGAACTAGATGGTCTTTAAGGTCCCTTCCAGCCCAAACCATTCTATGAATCTGTGATTTCTGTAGCATGCTTTGTCATTGGATTTGAAATCCAAGAGGTGAGTATCTTCATGATGAATGTATCGTCATTTCCCTCCGATGGATAAGGAAACAAAATTGCAGATGGGGAGGCATGGGCAAGGTGAAAAGCCATGGTCCTAGCTATAGCTCAACACAGGTGGTGGAGGAGTTGACATACTGCAAGTTACTGTGTGAGCTGTGGCCTCTCTCAAATCAGCATAACAGCCTAAAGTTTACATTGAAATTTTCCCTGGCTACATTTCTGAAAAGTTTGGAAAAGGACCAGAAAATGTGTCCTTATCAAAATGGTGGGGGTGGATGTCTGTAAGGGGAATTGCAAACAGCACCAGAAGTGCCTTGGCTTTTGTTTTTCTGCTCCGGTCGTTCTGCTGAGGCATGGGAATCAGGCGCTGAACCTGACTTAAGTAGAAGTGAAGGGGGTTAGTGAGCTTCCTGTGCCAAAAATGAGCATGAAGTAGAAAGGCTAAATACGGGTTAGGAAAATCAAGACATTGTACGTATCCACACACGCTGCCGACGGTAACACAGAGGAGATTAAAAAAAAAAGAGAAAGCAAAGATTGTTGCATGAGGAAGTGTCACTGTCATGTCAAACTGGGGAAGAATTTGGCTCGTTATACTTAATGTCATATCACTCATTTAGAGCCCTAAAAATAGTGTTTATAATAAAACCCCTGAGACAGCCATGACTAGTATGATTCAGATGGCCCCTTTCCGTTTTTAATTTGTTAATGAAGCTCTTCCTTTGAAGACAAGTATTTGTTTACAATTGTTTATCAGAGCAGGAAATGGATCAATTAGATGTAACTTTTTAAGTTAATTGGCTGCCACTACTAAAACCACCTGACGTCAGGCTGGTGCCAGCAATGCCAGATGAGAAATCTCATTCTTGTTGCTGTGGGAAAGGCAAGGACACGATGGGAAATGTTATTCTTGGCACTCAAAAGATTAAAAATTTTAAATATTTATAGAGTCTTATCTAAAATACTGATTGGCTATTAGTGCCTTGAATTGAGGCAGGGATGTGTGAATCCCTAGAGCTTTATGACTGTATCCCATCTGAATTAATCTGAACCATTAACAGGGAATTGGTGCTCTAAATCTTCCTCCAGCTATATCCTCCTTTCCTCACTGCACTGCTTTTATTTTTTTCTCTCAGATTGTTTCATTAATGATCTAGAATGTAATAACAAAACCAAAAAAGCATTTTAGCCTCTTCTCTCTGAAATATTTGCCCTCAGAGCTATATTAGTATCTTCTTTTTTTTTTTTTCCCTGCTGCATAGGCTTATAATCCTTTTCGCCTGTGTGAAAGCAGAATGACTTCATTAGTGTGGTGCTACCTTGTTACTATGCTGAGTTTAGCAAACTTTTCTGCTCCAACAATACTTCCCCACTGACCTAAGGGTTTTTTTAGAAAGGGTGAGGTTTAACTTAAATATTCTGGATTACTTTTTTTCTTGGCAAATTCCTGGCACCTTTGGAGACTTGAGAAGCTATTGGATGCATTTGTTGGTGTTGCAAACCCACATTTTTCCTGTCAGTTGCAGAATAGCTCCAGCTTTTGATGACTTTAATGAGGTCTTTGGTAATGCTTCTGCTGCCTGTAGCAAATGGGCTTATTGTTAAGAGCCAAAAGCCCTTTCGGAAAGCCCCAATTTCAGAGCTGAGAGAGAAACAGCCTGTAAGTGAAGACTCCTGTATCACCTAACCTTGAGCTTTGCAGGCAAACCCCTGGAGTCTACTAGTGAGGTTGAAACTGTTTGGTATGGCTAATGTTTATCAGTTAGTTAAAAAAAAAAAAAGTCTTTGACAGATTTCCACGTTGCTGTCATGTCTGTAGTAAAACAGCAGAGTGGCTGAACTTGGGGCATATTTTTAAGGGCAGAGCAGGTAGGAAAACTTTCCAGGTCAGTTATCTTAAAAATAAGTCTCAAATTCAATAGGCTTGTGAGCCTAAGGTAAGCTTAATTAAACTTAAAGGAAAGCAAAAATAAGCATTTAAAATGCTGGTTTGGTTCTCATAAAACTAAGTAAGCCAAAATCTGGATTACTCAATTATGTATGGTTGTGGGATTTGTTTCACGAGCGTTTTCTTGCACAGCCCAGCTTTTCAGCATCCTTCTCTTCCTCTGTATGTGGCTGTCTCTGAAGGAGGAAAGGACTTAAGGTTTTGATTCAGGGACTCCGAATATGCTCCAAGTCACCCCATTTCATATCAGGTTGGCCTCAGACATGTTGGGAAGGAAGTGTGTTTGTAAGGAGGAGGTGATGCAATGGTACTCTGAGTGTTTACCCCAGACTGTAACTCTGCAGCTGTGTTCGTGTCTGTGCCTTGGAAAAGGCTATAGTTCCCTCTGAGGGATTGCGAAGCCTTGCTTTGCACTGCAGGTTTAATAGGAAGCTGCAAGCTGGCCACAATGTGTGGTTTTGTGGGCTGAAAGCTTGTCATTTTCCAAGGAGCTGAACCCTACAGCCAAGCACTTTGGTATTGGCTTTCTGCTGCTGAAAAGTTCTTTAAGGAGCTTTACTTAACACCGGTCTGTGTGTTATCTTTCTCCATTTTGCTTCTTGATGGAAATGCACGTTGCTTTATCATCAGTTTAGCTTACGTGTCTGTTAAGCAAAACTAAAAGCTCTGAAGAACTCCTTTAATGGATTTAAGCATCACTGAGGCCCGTGGCTACTTTGCCTCGCTGTGGGAGGAGTTAGTCAGATCTCAGCTCTCACGTGCATAGGTCCTCAATATCTCCCATCTGAGAGTGAGGGAGGAAGGACTAGTGTGTCATTATGCCACAGGGGTCACCATTTTGAGACAACAGGGTTATTCACTTGAGTATCTGCTAGGAGCCCATGGAGAAGACCTTAAGTTGGTGGGAAGAAATGGACCAGGCGTTTTTTATCAGCATCTGGTTTGGGAAAACAGCATTCCTGATAACAGCTGGTGACTGTCCCAGAAAACTATTTGCTCTTTTCGTCTTCTCAGGTCAGGCTTTCCAGCAGACTGGGTCTTGCTGAGTGTCACCACCTTACAGATGAACACAAAAGTATAAGACTGCAAAATTTAATTTGAGAGCCATGGAGGAGTGGTTTCTAAAAGATAGAGGAAGAAGGGGGGTACCTGGGAGATGTACAAGTAAGACGATGGGTAGGGGGTCAATGCAGTGTCAAGGGGATTTGTCCCCTCACTGTTATGTGTCCTCTCGGTTTTGCTCAATTGATGTCATTTCATGATAGAGGAGGAAAAAAAATTTTTTTTTTTTTTTTTAAACTGGTGTTCTCAGTATTTCATTTCTTTGCAGCCTGCAGTGATGCGATCTGAATAACGCATGTTTGGCCCCAATATAGGTATCTAACCTACTGTCGTGGCTGTGACAATGCCCAGTGGCTGATGATTAGGAAGAGTATAAGAATAGAAAAAGATACGGTAGTTCTGCAGTGTAGTTTCCCAGCTCTAAGCAGCTCTGGGATTTCAACACCCAGAAACAGTACTTCTGTATATAGTAAAACTCAATGGGGTTTTCGTCTGGGAAGCAGTGTAATTTTAAGTTCAAGTTAAAGTTTTCAAGTAATGTGATCACTCTCTGGTCCACAGCAACCTGCACAAATCCTACATTATGTATGTGAAAGCATATTACCTCTAACTGGTTTTGAACCCATCACTGTCTGATCTGGCGTCCCCAGTCCTTGCTCTCCTCCCGGGAGAGTAAAGGAGCAATTATTCTGTTTACCCGCTTTCTGCCATTCTTGTTTTCACAGGCCTTTATGTTGTCTTCTTTATCCAAGTTCCTAAAAATGAAAGTCATCACGTTGGCCATTATTCATAGTGAAGCCGTTATTTTTGTTGCCTTTCCTCTCAACCCTTTCTAATTCTCCTTCTAGGAATGAAGGGAGCATTTAGATTAATTACTTTTTTCTTCAGGTTTCTTCTATCCCATTCCTAGTATGTCCTAACACTCAACTTGCTTTTTTGGACTGCCTGGTAACAGGATTGCATCCTTAGGCCTTCAGCTGACTAAAACGACTATCTCTTTTCCTCACGTCTCTCACATTTCCCTTAAGGACATTAATTTCTGGTTTATTGCACAATAAGTCTTTTTGCCATTCTTTCTGGTTAGCTTTTATTATTTTATCTCTCCAATGGAGATGGTACCCTCTTGCTGTTACCTTGCTATTTACCCCTTTCCTAGACCATCTGTGAATATCTAGGTTCACACAAATCGTAGCACAAACATCTGCACAACTCCCCTGGTGATCTCTCCCTGTTGAGAACACCCCGTTTCTGGTCCTGCTGTTGGCTTTGTGTCATGTAGCTGGTTACTCTCCTGTGCAAGGACCTTTCCCGTTTATCCTGTTGTAATTTATTTTCTGAGGCTCTGATAAAGGACTCGGTCAAGCTGGACTGAGCAGAATTTGGAAGTCAGAATAAATTGAGCTTATCTGGCGAGGAAGTCTGTCCAACTCAGGCAGAGAGATTGTTTGTGCAGCCTGCTGTGTCATGCCCAGGGTTTCTCTTGTTCTCTATTGTAGGCACAGCAACAGGGTGGTGAGTGCGCCTTTGCAGGCACTCAGAGCCCCTGGCATCCTGCTTCCCAAGGAGATTGCTGGTGGAGCTGGCTTCACCTGCCCATCACCCCAAACTGCTGTCTGATGTAGGGAGAGCTGCTTTAGTTGCTATGAATATTGGTTTTCCAAACCTACAGTACAAGAAACAAAATTTTCTACCTCACAGGCACGGTGTAGTGCTCAAATTAGTACACAGCATAGCTCTTGCTGGAGAGCCCTGGGTAGAAGGGAATTGGGTAATTGGAAATATTGCAAATATTTGACCTAGTTCTACTTTAACATGAGTATGACCCATGCTCCAAAGTCACTTAAGTGTTCTTGAAAAATGCCACAACCGTTAGTAAGCGAGCCGCAGTGTGATTGCTGGTCCGATACCTACACAGGGAGGAGGAGGAGGTCACCTCCATCAGCCTAGGTAAACCTCCAGGGTCCCTAAAGGGGCAAAACAATGGTTTAAAAAGCTTGCCAGTTATTTTTCAATTTAAAAATCCCAGTTGTCTCTGATACTTTAAGACTTGAAAGACTTCAGGTTTTGCTTCCGATGTCATTGATGTGGCTATGAAAAATCTCAATGCTTACATTATTTTAACATTAATTCTAAAATTACAGATCTTTGTTTACTACACCTTGCAGGCTTTAAGCAGAATATCACCATCTGTCTTTTTCCACTAGCCAGGCAGAAACTATTTTAAAACTGTTCATGATGATCTGCTGCTGACGTGATTTTAAGGAGTAACCGTATGGGAGAGTGCCTTTTTGAAACTACACACAGTGTGCCATTGTAGGATTTCTGCACACAGAAGAAAATAAACCAGGTCAAAATAGGTCAAACTTCATTCTTCCAGTGTGAAGAGCATCTATTCTAAATGGAAGATGAGAAATTAAATAATCACTGTTACCCTGAAATGAAAAATGGTGCTGTTGATGTGTTTAATTGGTCAGGGTTTGTAATGGGGCTTTGAGTTCTGCTGCTGTCGGATCATGTGCTGCTGCTGTCAATCACGGGTTTTCTCTTTCTTAAAAGACTCATGGTAAATTTATTTTGGATAGCTCCTTAACAGGTGTTTCCTCAACGTTGCGAATGCTTTAAATGAGAACCGTGCGCCACGTCCGGAGTTCTCAGCTGAAATCACACGGCGGCCTGACGCGGGCGCGGGTGTGTTTACTCATCTGCGGCCACGCTGACAGCAGGCGCTTCCCCCGCCGCGGCCCAGCCGCGACGCAGACCAGATGTCGGGGATTAGGGCGAAGGATTCGGGGAGGCTTTCGGCCTGCGCCTTCGCGGAAGTAATTCATTGTGGAGACGCAGACAGGGCCGGCTGGGCCTGTGCTGAGGAGTCAGCTGAAATGGGTCTCGGCGGGTTTGAGTATCCAAATCAAAACCAAATGTTTTTCTGCTAACTTTTAATTAAAGGGAAAGCATAAATCAATATAATAAAATGGAGTTAGTGCACTAAATGGTATCGTACTTGTGCAGCGTTCTTCCCAACGCAGAAGCTGGCAATATGGGTCTCTCAACCTTGCTGGGAAGGGGCACGGAGGCAGGAGGCAGCAGTGCAGCCTGCCCTGGGACTGGGCGTCCAGGAGAGCCTCTTCGCCTTGGACTTACACTTGTGGTCATTTTGCCAGTATTTTGTGATTAAGAGGATGTTTCCACCAGCTGTTAGGTTTGTCTCTGGCTCTTGAGTTTTGAATGTCATATGCTCAGAAATCAGCCATCTGTGGAAAAACAGGGGTGGCACAAGGTGACCAAGACGGAGTGGTGCAGATCTGCCGTGGCACTAGGTGTCCCTTGTACACATCAAAGACTGCACCACATGCCTGTGAGGCTTCCATCTCTGTGAGCCAGGAAGCTAATTTTTGGCTGAAATTCATTTATTTATAAACTCAGAGCAGGCAGGCATCTGTAGGGGTGAGTTGCAATGTGATGTGGAAAAAAGAATTTAATGTAAATCACTACTGTATTGTGCTGCTGTTTAGTAAGATTTTGGTAAAGAGAGAAAGGAAGAAGGGAGAGACAGGGTGCATCTCCAGAGTTTGGCAAGAGCGTATGGTGGTGGGAATCATTGCAGAGGTACTTTGGACATGATAATGGAAGGGACTAAGGTATGGCAGCTGTACGAAGAGGTCGTGTTCAAGCAACTAAATAAATTGCTGTGGGAATGAAAATGAAGGAAATAATCAAGGTTTTCTGAGAAAAAGTAGCTATTTTTGCTAAGACTCCATTAATCTGGGTTGAACTGCAGTCATGCTGCAAGATTTGCACCCCAGATCTTTAGGGCCTTCAACAGAGACAGTATGACAGTACAGGAAACTTGGAGCTAACTGCACTTAGACTGTGCTTTAAGAACATGACTACTGAGTGAAGGTCAGATCCTAGGTGCATATATAGTGACTGAGCTAGTAACCTACTCTTTCTGGCAAAACATATCATGGGGAAGTAATGGCTGTTATCTGATGGAAGTCAACCATTGCTAGAACAGATAAAGATCTATAAAATTGAATTTACAGGGGACAGTTTTGCAGAATGCAGAGCTGTCTCTATGCAAGTGATGTACTTTCAGTTGCTGTTGATTTTGCTAAGAGTTCAGCCCGTGCATTGATTCATAAGCCTGTACCCCAATTTGAAAAACTGGAAAAGATTTGTTTCTCTGAACCTTGAAGTTACTACAACTAATTCATGCTGTATGGTTATTGCCATTTTCTGGAATTCTTGAGCTATTATGGAATCTGCAAGATGTAAGACACAGGGAATAGTGTTGTTCTGGTAAACTTAATCTCAGATCATATCAGGTAATAAGTTAACGAAATATGAAAACCCCACGGTGCTTTCCATTTGTGGGTTTCATTGCTGTAGCTCACTGCAAGCAGCAAAGCATGTGTAATGTCGTAGTACTTGCTGACGAGCTCCCTGCAAGGTGTCTGCATGCCCTGTCTAAATTGCTGTATCTAGGCTCTGGAGAGTAACAGTCTTGCTGAAGTCAACTTACTTGCCAAATGTGGGAACAACATGCAGAATCTGATTTGAACTAATATTGATTAAGGTGTTGACACTGACCATTCCAGATCTCGTTATGTGCTGTGGAATCTAAGTTTTGGTCAGCAGCTTCACTCAGAAGACAAAATTGTTTAGATGGTTTGGGCGAGTGGATTAATACCTCATTATACTTACCTGAAATATTTACAGTGTAGCTTACTTAATGTGGTTTTTCTTTTTTTTTTTTTATGTCCTCTTAAGAGGGCCTATAAAAAGCACAAAAATGTTTAGCAGAAAGATGCTCAGTGGCAAAACATGTAGAAAAGGAATAAATGCAGACTTCAAAGATGATTTTTTAAAACGTTATTAAAACAATTATGTGAGACGGCAGAAGCGTTATTTGATGCTAATATTAAAAGCTGGGTTTAGTATGCTACTTCAATTTTGTTTAAAAAATTATTTTCAAAACACTCCAGTGAGGTTCAACTGTATTTTCAGTGTTGTTTCTGAGGTTAGGACACATGCCCAAATTCATACCATGAAACCATGGCAGAGGTGGAATAAGGCCATGGCTCCTGAAAGTGAGCTTTCTACTCTTGGTAGAGTAACTTTTTTACTCAGGGAAGCTCCTTTGCTACAGCTGGGGAGGAGAGAATATCTTGAAACAACTGTGTTTTAGGTGAGGAAGCAGTAGTACAGTTGGAGAATTTCAACACGCAAAGCTAGGAAACTCAGAGGTTTTGACTTCTTGTAGGTGTAACTTGGCAGGTTGAACAAATACATCTTCACTGGCAAAGAATGGCTGTTGCTTAACATAATTACTCCCTTGGAGTTTTAAATTCAAAGGTGGGTTCTGTTATATTTAATTTTTTTCCCCTGCAGCTTTCATGATAAAGGCACAGTTATTAAATAAAGGCAGCTACTATACAAGAGTGGTTACTATTAAAAACTGCACAGAGAGTTATAGGTTTGCGGTTACATGCTGTATATAGCTTCAAAAGGAGAAACTTAATATAAAGTATAAATTTTTATATGTAGAGTAGCAGTTTATACTGAAGTGCATGAAACGGTGAACAAGACGATTGTCAGGTCTGTCTATCAAAGTTACTGTTTCAGATTCAATTTGTTCTTTCTCTTTATGCCTGTGTTAGTTTAATTTGAGGAAGAAGGAAATGAAAACTGCCAAGACACTAAAAAAATGTCTGTAGGAGTGACTTTACTTTCTGACTGGGAAGCACGCTTTCATACTGATGTTACGTGGCCTCAGTGAAGCTACAGCAGCATGGCAGGCCAGGTCCCCACCCATCAGCACCCATGGGCCTACTCTTCCACATCCTCAACTGTGAGTTCATCTTGAACTGAAATACAAAAGATTGTTATGTTGAACAACCACCTAATTGGAGACATCTGAGAAAACTCTTATGGTTTAGAGTAGTATCAAGCCTGACTTGAGAAAGGGAAAAAAAAACCTAGGGTGCTATTGACAGTGTCCTCTGCATCAGTATTGTTTGGGGTTTTTTTTAACAAGGTCCATAAGAATGGGTGTTAAAGAAGGAATTACTTTTATTCAGTTACTGGTGTTTGGTGTTTATTCAGTTATTGGTGAAGCTCAGACTAACACAGAATCATATTTTTAGAATTTTTTTAATCAGGAAGAATAATTAAGGCCTGGTGCCATTTAGGTAAAGATTTACTGAGGCGTTTCATCCACTTTAAGGAGAAGTTCTTTGGTTATTGAGATCTGTGTTCTCCAATATTTCAGGAATCTACTTATGCATTTACATGGAGCATGATTTTACTACTAGTTTTTAACAAAGTCTTCTCTGACTTTGAAGAAACATTCATTTACAAATTTTTGTTGAGCTTAATATGATCAATAATGAAACAGAAATCATAGTCTGCATGAAATTGCATCAGAGTTTACACTGCCAGTGAACCGTAAAATCAAATTAAAACACCATCTGATTAATTTTCTTAATTCTCTGCTATCAGTAATAATGAAGAACATGGGCAGGCTCCTTGTTTAATTGGTAGTGTTGTATACTAATTAATAATGAGATACAGTAATGTTTTCTCAGGCGAGGCGGCATATGTAGAATACATTTTCAGTTAACACAAAACAGAGTTTATTCACACCCTCTGGGACGCATTTGACCAATGATATATTCATTTGTGCATCAAATATTAATTTCTGTAAATTACGTAAGAAATGGAATAAAAGTAAGTTACTAACTTGCTGTATTCCTCCATTATGGAAAAACAGTTCCTAGCAAGAAAACGCAAGGTCTGAGGATTTCACTATGTTCCTGTGGTGTTACAGCTCTAATTAGCTACCCCAAAATCGTGGCAGTGTATGTGAAGTTGGTTGTTTTGGTTTGTTTTTCTCCCTCAAAGATACTAATTTTTGGTTTTGTAGATTTATACTGACGATTCTTGGAATTTTCTGATCATGAAAGAATTTCAAGCGATTTGCCTTTTCTAAGTTGCCATTGTATTTTTAGGGGTTTTCTGTACTTCAGTCTGTATTTTCATGCTTTCTTTTAACTGTTGTAGCTATCCGCTTCTTGAACAAAAAGCTTCTTGCCTGAGACCTGCATCTCAAAATATCTGGGGCTTGACTAGGAATGCTGCATATATGCCTTTGTGATGTTGTGTGAGCATTTTTCTTTTTGCTCAAAAAATCTGCTCCTGTCATCTGTCCCTACATTTACGTACAGGTACTACATTAAAATTACCAATAAGCTGTCATGGAAGCTAGACAGTGGCTAGATTTCTTACTCTAGTCTTCTCTATGGTTTTCAGTATGACTGGCAAAATTAAGGAAAAGGGGTAAATATCTGAGTGAAGTATCTTTTTCTTAAATTTTTTTTCTGCATTTTACTGTTCTCAGGGGGATATGGCTGTGTGAGTGGAGACTGGGAGAGGGAGGAAATAGGTTGGAGACTGGACCAATGTGTCATTGTGTTAAATCCAGCCAGCCAGTGAGGTCATTGTTTTCATCTGAGTCATTTTAGGATGAAAACTCTTACATTATGGAAAACATTGCACATCTTTATTTCAGACATGGAAATATCCGGCTCACCTTTAGGTGGTGGAGCTCTGCTGATTTCATTTGAGGTGCTCCTGACTCCCAGTGGTGTAGGCAGCATGGGAAGTCAAATTCTTTTCCCTCTTCTTTTTATTCTTTGCTAGTGCCCAACGCTAACCCAAAGGGGTTATTCTTTAGGCACATTTCCAGCCAAGATTAATGTTGAACAGGGAGTTGGTCAATCTGCTGATCGCACCTGTCAGCCCTGAATCTGGTAAATCTGTCCAGCCTGGAGCTGGCTACAGTTAGACTGGGGGGAAAGTTCTTAAGCACCGACTTACGTTGAGGCTAGATTACGTTCCAGCATGCACAGGGAAAATCCTTGAGACTGCATTCTTGGATATTGGTTCTGTTTCGTACTCTGGCTCCGGTAAGCTCAGTCTTTGTGTAGTATGATTTAATTGAGGGACTTGGGCAATCGGCCCAGCTCTGCAGTTGATCTGTGTGACCATGAGCAAACCTGGTCATCTCTCTGCGTTTGGGTTTTAAAACATTTGGTCTTTAAGGTAGGTCTGATATGTGTCGCACTTTAAGGGTCTTGAATTTGTGTGTTTTGTACAATATAACAGCATGGGGCGGAGATACTGATCATTCCACATAAGCTCATAGAAATAGTAGGAGGTTTTGAGTGAACCTAACAAATGCTGGTTTATCATTTAAAGTGGGAGAAAGCCGTTGACACTCGATGCCTTTGTTGAAGGTTAACTTTTAGAATAAATCTGCTTTTTGGACAATACCTTCAGAATCATGTATGAAAAAAGATTTCTCTATGACACAATGTTCCAGTTGTTGCATGGTATGTGCTTACAGTGTTAGTATGTGGCAGGTTCTGTGTCATCTTATGATCTATTCAGCTGCTTGTTGATAAGGGTTTAATATTTTTGTCCTTTCAAGTTGAACTTTCAGGTCTTCTGAAACAAGAAAACTACTCGGTGCTGGCACTGGAGCACTCAGTCTTTAAAGGCCCCAGGACACGCAGAGGGTGCATGTTGCAGGTCTCTAAAGGGACAGGGGGATGGGTAATGATCTGCTAACTGTATAAATGCATAAGATATTTGCAGAGGAGTTTGCACAGAGATTTTGTTCATAATCTGTGATAGTTTTTTTCGTGTGTGGAATCTGTCCTCTTCCTACTGAAGTTGGGCTTCAAATTTACTCATGGAAAGCATTTAAAAAAAAAATCAAACTGCAGCAAAGATGTCTGAGCCATACCATCACTTGAAATGCAAAGATTTTAAGATGGAGATAGATTGTGCCTGGACCTTTAAAGCAGTTTCTGTATCAGCACTATTGCTACAGGTCAAACAAAAGGGAATCTTTCCCAGGAATCTGAGAGTTTTCAGAGGATAAAGTAGGAGCTTTGCTGTGATTTGTCCCAGTGTTAATGCCTGAGCTTCTCCTGAAGAATAATAAATATGTCTATACACCATGCCATCTGGTGAGGTGCTGGGGCTACAGGATAAATGGAGCGGGATCATTTGCCCAAGCTAGCAGCACCCTGCACCGGTGGGAAAGTGGCTGAGACTGACCCCCTAGGAGTGGCAGCTTGGAGTGGTGGGCTGAAACTGGCTTTGAAGACTGTCCTCATCGACTGAATGACACACATGCTTCCAAGTGCTTTGCCTACCATGGGACAGGAGCAGAGTGCCCATCTCCTGCTGGGATTCCCCTGCCCCAGCTGTAGCCCTTCTCAAGTGGTGTGCTCAGACCAAGCTGCTCATTTAGCACTGATGGAGGAGAAGCACTGGCAGAGAATCAGGATGCAGGCACACTTCCAGTAATAATTTTTATTGTACCGTAAATATGAAGCCAGTTGTTTCCATTGTGGTCTTATGGTTTTGCTGTCTGTTTCTTAGAGTTAGGATGCAGGGATATATGAGGAAATGAAGTAATCAAAAGTTTTCTTACTCAAAATATGAATCTAAATGTAGCCTCACTTATCTTGAATAATAGATGATGATTGAGACCCTTGTTTGGTTTGTCTGAATCATTTAGTGGTCCCCAGTTGTCTATCCATGTTGTGATAAGAATCCCAAAACAGGTTGGTTAGGAGTTCCCACCCCTGGACACATCTGGCCTCATTTTTCTTGAAAGTTGTTGAAAGTAGTGGCACCGCCTGTTGGTGAGAAGTAAAACTATAAATTATGCTTATTTATATAGTATGGAAGAATAGTAAAATGGAGAATAAAGTTTGAATTGAAATTTAAGATTCCTTTTGTTTGAAACAACCTGTTCCCTGTTTGATATGCTTGTGTAGAGCATGTCTTTGATTTAAAACAAACAACAACAACAACAAAAAATAACCAAACCGAAAGAACCCCAAAACCAACAAATAAAAAAATCACTCAAACAAAACAAAAAACTTTAAGTTAGGGTTTCTAAAATGATAATACAGAGCAGATCTGCCTAGACATTCTGACTAGCCAGTGCTGGCGCTTTTTTTGCTGTGTTGCAAAGAAAGCACCCACCCTTACAAAACCAGATTACAAGAGGTTAAAGGTTATTGGGACCTAAATTGTTTGCTTCCTCAACTGACATAACTGGAGCGAAGGTATTTTTCTTTCTTTTTTTTTTTTGTTCCTTTTTTTAAATAAATGCTGCCATTCCTCAGTGTTTTTACCGTGGCAGGGACGACGGTGCTGGGAAGGCAGTCAGATGGCAGCAGTTTTGTCTTTTTTTGCAGGAGGACTTGCATTAGTCTCAAGTGTTTTTTGGGGTGCCATGTGATTAATGGTTTCTGGTAGTTGGCTTTGGATGTGCTAGTCACTAATGTTTACATCAGTAGACAGACTAATAATGACTTGGTTGCATATCATGGGGCCTGTGCGATGACAGAGCTGGTCAAATTTTGAATTTGTTTTAAAAACAAACTATTTCTCTTCCTCCTCCCTGTGAACTTCTAAAAAAGGGGTGAAAAAAAGGTTGTGATTCCTATTTAGTAGCTCTGCTTGCGTTATGTGGGGGCGATAACTGATGGCTGGAGGGACAGGGTGTGGCAGTGCCCTGTTTCGCTGAAGATGTATTGCAGTGCTGTCTTCACTGCCGTCATGGGTAGCTGAACAACGGGAATGGAGCACAGCAACAGCTGTGAGGCCGAAGGAATGCTTTGTTGCGATATATAGGTGTTCTTACTATAGCTCCTGTTCTTAACCCCAGCTCTCTACCCCACAGGTCAGAGAATATCCTAAAAATGCTGTCTGTGGATGACCCCGGAATGTGTTGGGTGCTTTCCAGTGAATCCTCTGCTGAGGAGCTCCTGCCCTGTGAGCAGATGGTGTAACCCTGCCGGAGAGGAGGCAGAGTTCGGAGGCAGACCAGTTCAGAGTCGCAGCACAGCAGTAGTATATAACCCCAGGAGGGAAACTAGAGAAGAGCAGGCAAGAAACCTTCTGGATGAGCTCAGGAATGGAGTAAAATCTTGGCAAGGGTTGTATGGAAAAAGGCTTGCCAGTAATAAACCGAGTGTCTTGACAGGGTTCAGAAGTGATTAATAGTTTTACTGTTATGGTGCAGTTTTTGAAGAGAATAAAACTTGAGTAAAATGCATAATTGCAGGCAGAAAGTATTTTGCTTGACATTTTTTTTGGTGTTGAGCTTAACATGTGAGGTGTCCAAATTCACAGCCGTTGATTGAGGTGTCAGTGTTTATAACAACAGTAGTAGCATTTAAATGTCTACTGAACACATACTCAGATTGTTCTGCCTTTTGAAAGCATTTTGAGTTGCTTCCAGCTAGAAAAGCAAAAAGTGGAATGTAAAATACTTGAAGCAAAAATAGCAAAAAATGCATATTGAATACTATGGCCCTTTTTTAGTCTTTACTAGCAGAGGCGATGGAAGGATGGTCAGTGGAAATGCTGGTGTGATTAGGCTGCTGGCACTTGCAGGATCACAGCCAAAGGAAAGCAAAGCATGAAGATAAATATCATTGTTTTGCCACTGTGTTATTACAGTTCAGCTCTTTGGCTAACGATAAAGCTATGATTTGCCCTTATTCCTGCACATCCTTTTCTTTAAACAAGCATGGATCAAAACTGTCCGTATGCTGCTGGCATTCTCATGTGAAAGTAGGCATGAGGGCTCACAAATAACTGGGAGCTGATTCTGGGACTGGAATGTGTTTGCTTACTGTCTGTGTGGGTGGTGAAGTGTCTATAAATGTTTTAGCACAGTCTAGCTTGCTCTTGGTTCCAGTACAAGATTTACCACTGATCTGTCAGTCCAGCAACAGTGTGGAGGGTTTAACATTCAAAGTGAAAAATGCTTTTGGAAGTACTCACTACTTGGCAATCCCAGGGCAAGTTGCAGCTAAAGGAATGAGTTGTGAGGTGGACGACTTTTAAACGGAGCTCAACACTGGGAGAAGATGCTGGGTGCTACTGGTGATGTCCTGGCAATGCATTGTGATGCCTGCTCACTGTAGTGAGTGATGGAAGTTCATTCTGTGTGATCAACCAGATTTGTCTTACAAAGGGTGTAATTACAAGTTTTGTCTTCTCACCATGTATTTCAAAAGTTAGTAGGCATCTTGTTTGCTTCTGTGTTCTGTAGCTCAGCTTTGTGATTGTCTCTAAAATGCCCTGTCACTTAGCACAGTGGGCTGCTGCTCTCGTGTGCTACAGCACGGCTGAGCCAGCCACGCCTGCGTTACACCGGTGAGACAGCTGCTTCGGTTCGGTGTCCATGGGTGTAGATCTCCTGCCTTCAGCAGCATCGCACACGGACATCGATAGAGGGGTGTGTGTGTGTAGTATGTGGCATACCAAATATTAACAAGTAAAGGTTTTGGGGAAGGGGTATGGCAGTGTCCGTACTTGGCAAGAGAGCAAAATGTGGGTAGCAACTGGAAATGCTGTTGACACCTTTCAGCCACTGTTTGTGTGTTGCACATGTGTCATTCCTGAAGATCTCTTTTCTGTTTCTAATGTGCTAGAGAACTTAAATTATTCTTAGGGGGACTCTGTGTGTGTGCGTGCAAAAGGTGGTGAGGTCGTCTCAAGTCTTCCAGGTAGCAAACCTGGCCCTTCCTCACCATTAATTTATCTGTAGAAGATTCCTGTAAACAGTCCTCTATTTCAGCTTCGTTCCATAACAATGTGTGTGTGTTGGGACTCGCAGGGTTTCCAGATATACTCCTTCTCAAATCCTATGGAGCTTTTTCTTCAAGCGTTGCAACAATGAGAAAAACGTAAATATGAACTTTGAGCTCTTTGTTTGTAAAAAAAGCCCTTTGTGGAGCAGGAGTGAATCTTTCCCACCCTGAGTTTCTGGCAGTGGTAGTTTGAACAGGAAGTGCTGTATTTAAGTGGAATATGACTGAAGCATTTTAGTGAGAAATGTTGTAGGGGGTTGTTTTCCAGGTCAGTTGGATGTTGCTCAGATCTAGAACAGTGGCTAGAAAGAATAAGCAAATGGTTTAACAGATAGTCAAAACTGCAAGCTAAATATACTTACAGTGCAATTCTCCATGAGTGAAAACGTCTCTGCCTGGATCCACAAACTAGAGTCAGTGGAGGATTTGGTCAAAATGCTAGAATTTTTTTTTTTTTTTAGATTTATGAAGAATCTGAGATAATAAGGCATGATTGCAATGAGAAGTGTCATTGCTGTTTGTTAATTATAGGCCTGACTTCTGTTAAGAGTTGATGAGGTTTCTCCCCCACCACCTAATTTCAACATCACCTAGATCATGGATGCAGTACCTGTTTGATGCCATCACTACACTTTTTCCTTGTAAACAACCACTTAACCTGTAACAGCTTGAAAATACTCATGATTTACTTGTTTTCTTCACAGGCTGGAATGGTGTTAAGATGTGGATACTTCTGGTTTGGCTTGTTTCTCGTGCCCACTGCGTGCCTTGTTAAAGATGTGGCATGGACAGCGTAAGTCCTGAACCAGTCCTCTTGGTGTTACAGGAGTTGTTTTGTGTACATGTGTTGTCCCATCCAGTGTTGTTCTGTAAACAACTATAAATCACGGTGCCGAATGGTGATATTCATTTGGAACAGCTCCGAGCAAAGTGAAATGTGAGTCATTTCTCACCTGCCAATGCATCAGCAACGTCAGAGCATGAATAGTTAGTCTTGAATCTGAAGGAGGCAGCCTTGTCTGAGCAATGAAGGGGTCATCTTATGGTATTTGTTGTCTATCCTTTTGTTAAAGGCAAATTTAAATCAGACATCAGAGATCTCCTATTCCTAAAAAGGAGCAAATATTTTATTCAATTTGACTGAGGTTAGGTAGAAAGTAAAAATGTGTCATTCTAATCCATACCCAGTAATTTCCCAGTTCCTGTCAGCTGCTCTTTAGGTTCTCCTTCAACAGTGGGTTTTCCAAGGCTTAGCTGAGAGAAGAGCAATGCTCTGCACTCTAAGGTTGAAGTAAAGCCTTAACGATTCCTTCCCTGCCCAGAGAAGAGGAACAACTGGTGAAATACAAGCCTGCACGATCCCCTTCTCTCAAAACTCTGTGGTTTAAAAGCAGAAAGCAAGCCATTTCAAGAACTTTGATTTAAAGAGAAGCAAATTACCTTCAATTTGAAATGCAGAAGTATCATTTTCATTTAGAATTTCTGGTGTTTTGTTCAGCTTGCTTTTAAGTGTCTTAAGCACCAAAGCTTTCATCCTTTCCCTTGGAAAGCTGTGTTACAACTAAGAAAGTTTTATTACATGGGTATGTAATAACCTCATCCAAGGAAGACCCACGGCATTCCAATTCTGGGGCAAAGAGGCAGATCCTAGCTGAAGAGGGAATATAGGTTAGCTTGTTACTGATTGCAAAGGCTAGTAGTGAAAGCATCGTAACACTAACACTTTGCTCCAGGAATGACCTGTCAGTCAGCTAAGGAAGATTCTTAGAATCATGGAATTGTTTAGGTTGGAAAAGACCTTTAAGATCATGGAGTCCAACTGTAAACTCAACACTGCCAAGTCCCGCAATCTTTTTTACAGAGAAATGCGGGAAATACTGAAAAAAGCAGAAAGCTTCCCGAAACACAGGCACATTTCAAACACTGGCGTAGAAGGATAAATCACATCACGTGCCTGTATCTGAAAATCTTTTTTTCTTCCTATGGGGTTGATAGCACAGCCAAATTAAACTGGTGGTGGGAGAATCTAGCAATCAGCCAGTACTTACATGTTTTCCTATTTTGTTCCTCAGCTTAATTTTCATAAGCTATATTGCTATAATTAAAACTAGGTATCATAACGTAAAATTTCTGTTCAGGCCAAACTGTGATTTAATAGTCTAGCACACTAGAGGGTTTTTTGTTACACTCATTAAACTTCTCCAATTGAAAATTATTTTAAAATTCTAAAGCTGAGGCCAAAATGTTTAAATTTAGATACTTAGCTGTGTCTATGACCTGCCTTTTAAAGCTCTGGAAGAGAAAAATCTTAAAATTAATTTGGCATAACAGACCCTGCTCTTGTGTCAGGCATTATTTCACATTACCTGCTTAGAAGTCAGTGGGGCTTCTTTTGTGATTAAAGCTAAATAGGAGCTGAACTGTTTGCAGCATCAGGGATCAAATATATATATTTATGTGTCCAAGATTATGCTTTAGGTTTTGAAACGTTTTCATGATAATTGATTGTCCTGAAGTTGTCCTCTGTTCTTATCAGTTCTTGGCAAAAATGACTCAAGAATTGCAAAACAAGCCAAACCAAGGCAAGCTCATCCTCAGCTATTACTCATTTAAAACTCTGACTCAGCCTGTTCTTTAATATTTCCTAGAGAAATCTTGGTAACATAATCCTTTCAGTCGTTCAGACCAAGAATGTACAGAGATTGTGAAGCTCTCAAGACAAATGTGTATGATTGATATACTGGATATTTTCCCAAAAGATTTTAAACAGGAGACTCCTATCAACATTAAGCCAAAAATCTGTTCTCTGAGCGGGACTCTACTCAGCCTGTTCTTTAATATTTCCTAGAGAAATCTTGGTAACATAATCCTTTCAGTCGTTCAGACCAAGAATGTACAGAGATTGTGAAGCTCTCAAGACAAATGTGTATGATTGATATACTGGATATTTTCCCAAAAGATTTTAAACAGGAGACTCCTATCAACATTAAGCAAAAAATCTGTTCTCTGAGCGGGACTTTTTTTTTTTTAACCTATCACTGAAAAATTAACACCACTAACATTTTAACTAGGATAAATGAAATGACACAGCTATCAGCACTGCCATATGGAAAGAGTAAAGGTCTGTATCCTTTCCAAGAGGCTTGCCATTCAAAACTTGAGCCCAAGGCCTCTGGAAATCACCCGGCAGATTTCCACAGCAGTGGTTACACCACATTGCAGTCTGTAATTCAGCAGAATCTGGTTTTGGCCATAAAATTCCAGCAGCTCTGACTTCTCATGCTCATGGAGTTTATCCCTTTCAGTTTGTTGGACACGTAGCATATGTCCGCAGAAAGAGCATCCATGGGACCCAAATGTACATGCCTAATTTCAGTACAGAATACTGCCAGAAAACTGTAAATACAGTACAAAGGTTTTTTCTGGAAGAAGGTTAAAAGTGATAGGAAAGTGTATTTTCAGACCCCTACAAATCCTTGCTTATAGACTGCTGTGCTGCATCCGCTATCAAAACTTGTAACGCTGGAAGCAAGAGCTAGTTTTACATGTTCCCTTTGTTGCACAGACTACAGTTGTCAATGCCTCTTATCTCCCATGTTCTCTGCAGCTTCAGGCTTTATTTACTTTTTTTCCAAGTGAATGAAGGAAATGTGGAAAACTCTCTTTAAAAAGAGAAGGAAGCTTATTATTAAGACTTGGCTGCAATACCACATTGTTAACTTTGGTCCACTACCCTGAATTCAGTGGCTCGGTTTGGGTTTGATTCTGTCCTTATAAAACTCCCAGTTGTGCTGCTGGAGCTTTGTAACGTGAGTGCTTCCTCACGTTTGGCACATGTCACTTGACTACGTGTCACTGGTGCTAGGAAATAGCTGAGCTGCAAAGCTGTGTGGGAATCGTAAAAACACAGAATGTGTTCCAGCGAAAGTAGGCAAGAGGGCAAGAATTTATTAATAATTGGTGGCTTAATACTTAGTGTTACAGTGAAAAGTTTCCTGAGCCTTCCAGTCATTACCAAAACCTTCAGATACTTCCCTTACTGTAGGGGGAGAAGCATGTTGCACTCGCCAGCTCCACAGAGTAAGAGAGAAGTATGAGGAGCTCTTCTCATCCTTGAACACTCTTGCAAGTCCCTGGAGCACAAGACTCCTAAAATGGTGCTGGGGATAATGGGTCAGAGTAGAAGTTTCATCATGTTTGAAAAAAGTGTATGAATGTAGCCATGCTTTTCCCTGGTAAATTCTGGCCTCCTGAATTCCCTAAATATCCTCATAGGGCAGTGAAGCGAAGTTATGCACTTCCCTGGCTTGGAAGGGGAAGGGCCACCCAAAATGCGAAGATAACCCTTTGTCTGTTCTCATGGTCCACGATCCTCATATCCCAGTCTGTAAGGGAAAGGTGATTTACCAAATTTCAGCTGAACAGGAATATGGAACAAATTGCTCATAATTTGTGGAGGGCTGATCATGCATCCAGGACCACTTGCAAAATACAAGGTAAAAGCTGGGACTTCTACCTTCTACTTTCGTGTATCAAAAGTTAATAATGTGCTGTTGGTAAAAAAAAAAAAGAAAAAAAAAGTCATGGAGTAGCCAGTCCTGTTGCCAGTAGTCCATGGGATATTGGCTTTGATGGGAGCAAGCCTAGATTCTGAGGCAATTGTAATACCCTATTTAGTATTTGGAGAAACATGGATAAGCTCAGGCCTTTTCAAGTACTTAATTATTGACTCTTTCATGGATGTTCTTGCTTCCAAGTGAAGGAGTGACTCAATGGATGACAATCACCTGCAGGTTTACTGTTGCTTTATGGATACCCAGCCACAGGAAAGCCCATGTATTTCATCATTTCACACTACTTACGAAAACACTTTAGTACCCCCAGCTTCAGGACAACAGTATTTTTTCCATATAGTGAAATATCAGTGCAATGCCTCCTTGTGTTGTGCTGCACTAAATGGACTTTGTTGCTCAGGTTCTAGTCTGTGAAATTTTGAATTCAGTGTTCACTCTAAGGGAAAAGAAAAACACCTCTCATCTCTTATGGTGTATGTCAAGAAATGTGCAACGCTGGGAGAGATGGAACAACGTGTAGGTTTCTGCGTTCTTGTCTGTGGAAAAACTAGTTATAAAGGATTTTAAAAGGTCCAAACATGCTCAGTCTTCAAGTTTGTGACAGTAGGTACAACCTCTTTGAAAGGTAAGAGAGGAGTTCAAGGTCAAAATTTCAATGTATTTACTCAAATTAAAACACTCTGATAGTGAAGTCAACTGTAAAGATTATAAGAATTAATGGCTCAAAGCTTTCTCATTTTAATCACTATAGATTCCCTTCCTCAAAGAGCAGACCAGTCTAATCATTAGCCTAACTAGCTATAACAACTTCAGTCTAATTAATTTCTGTGCAGCTCTTGGTAATTTCACATTCTTGAAACTATGCTTTTTAAAAACACCCTTTCTACTGTTTTCTTCCATCACGGTATGTTGGTGATCCCTTGCAAATCATGCACCTTTGGTGGTTTGTTTTCATAGGGTGCTCTTTACCTCTGGATTTTACTATGCTTCACTTTTGTTGTTTTCTTGCTTTTCTTCTTAAATGCAGATGTGTTTTGAAAAGTAGCTTTTATTTTAGCTTCTCGTTTTGGGGCCTAATTCAGCAACACAAAGACCAGAGGGCTTGGGTAACTTAGTATTAATAGCAAGGCACTGTCATCTAAAATAGTATCAGCAAAGATTTTTGTCCTGTCTTTCTTATTCCCCATGGAAGGAGTAATAGGAATCATGCTTTTTAAAATAAATGCATCTTCATATTTTAATTACGTCTACACCAGTTATTTTTCTGTTAGAGGGTGTTTGACATTGTTTTACATCACTGGTTAATGATTACAGCATCAGTGTGTAAGATTTTTATAAACTTTTTTGCCAACTCTAAACTTGAAGATCATTATTTCAATACCATGAAGCAAGTGGTGTCTCAGCTGACTTGGCTTCCTCTTGTTTTCAGGCTTATTGTGCAGTCACATGCAAATCGATATTAGCTCGTGGGACATGTCCTCTAAGTAACACAAAAGGGGAAACTGATCAAAGACTGTTCATTGGAGAAAGATCCCTGCATTTTGTATTACTGCTTTGTACATGTCAAGACAGAGAGAACTAGATTCTCTCCTTATTATCAGTGTAATTTAGGTGTAATAGCTCTGGAGCAGTAGGTGAAACTGAGAAAAAAAGGCCCGAGTCTTTTCATGCGGAATGTTGCTCTCCAAATTTTGGTTGCATGTGTGGTACGTGGATTGCTCTTTGAATCCCAGAGAGAAAATCTGGCTGAGAAAAGAGTACTCTGCCAGACTTGTTACTGTCACTTTGAAAGCTCGGCAGGGAGAGAAGTGCCTTTCCAAGTCATGTGAGACTGATAAATGGAAATAGAGAGGCTTGAATGGCAATTATCATCTGAGACTCTCCTCAGGTTTTCAGAGCCCTGCCATGCATAGCCCAAAAGACAGAGTGGAATCATGTTTTACTGCCATGAATATTCAGTGAATCCCAGCTCTTTTGTCTTGAGTGCCCGGGTCCTGAGCGGTCCCACGGCAGTGTGTCAGGTCCCCCCAGTCCCGCAGCTTTGCTGCTGGGATAGGTATGGAGTGTTGTGTTGAAGCAGCAGAGCTCTGCTGAATATTAAGTCCTTCTAATTTCTCACTTCTTACGTAATATTTCCCAGGTATTGTGAACCTGGACTGACATGCGTACACTGTGCCATATTTCCCAAATCCTTCAAGGGAAGGCCCCCATGCCTCTCATCTGAGAGGTGAAATTAGGAGGTTGCAGCAAAACAAATGTTCACATGGCTTTTTTTGTGTGTCTGTCTTTTCCTTGTGGTACAGGGCCAAGCATACCTACCATAAGACTTTGCTGGAGCAAGTTCAGGAGTTGGAGACGAAGACAAGAGAGCTGGGGAAAGCCATGCTTCGTGACAGTAATGGAAAGAGGTAGGGCAAGTCTCTGCTAATGCTTAAACCAGACCCGTCTTGTCCTCTCCCTTCCCTATTTCTCACTCATCATTCAAATCTGATTCTAGACAGGGTAAGAAGGCTTCTCTTCTGTATTATTTATTTATTGTTGTTCATTTTCATATATGTATGTTTGCCTCTACCTAAGTCAGCCCTTCCAATTTCATTTCTCCTGCATTATTGCTGTTAGGCTGCATTAGGAACTGCTGCTCAGTCTCCTGCCTGGTAACATGTAGTACTCTTACCTGGGTACTGGACCAGACTGTTTTTGAAAGGAGTTTGTTGTATGTCATTAAAAAAAAGATAACCTCATTAAGGGAGGGAACTGTCAGTGACTCGGGTTATGAAGGGAATTGGACTGTAGCTAAAAGGAGAACGGGCCAATCCGGTGTACCCTACAACTTCATTCAGTCTCACCTCAAGGGGGTTTTATGCTTTTCCTTTTTTCCAATGCAGCTTGCAGGCCCCTTCTTTTAGGGTTCTCAGTTTCTTGTTGTGCCTCTCCCTTACATCCACACCATATGGACTTGAGCATATTGCTATTACAGAATCTTTCATTGTAAGGGGAGAGTGTGTTGTGTGGGAACTTTTGTCTCTTCTGAAAGAAGCTAAAGAAAATCATAGTGAGGCTCTTGCATCCAACAGTTTCATTTACCATCTCAGAATGTGGTTCTGCATCAGCTGGTCGGAAAAGCTCCTCAAGTTCAAAAAGGTTTTAGAACTAACTCTTCTGTTCCCTGCACAATATGGCACCACATGACTTGCTAAGAAACTACACGATCATTAAACTGGATTTTAGCAAACCTTATAAACTAGCAAACTGAGTGGAATGGGGCTTTTGAAAGATTTTGTTCTTCTGGGGCAGGGTCATCCTTTGAGCCTTTGATGTCTATTCTAAGGTAAACTAATTGCCATATTGTAGCTGCTGCTGAGTGGATAGTAGATTTTTTTTCAACTGAACTTGTGAGTTAATAAGCATTATTTTTAGGGAAAATTATCAGGGAGTGAGTTTACCAAGATTATAATAAACTGAAAAGCTTTAAAACATGCTTTTGTTAACTTTAATGTGTTTATAAGATGTTCTTAGTGACCAGAGTTCACTTCTCAGAGGCCAAGACAAAGTAAACACAGTGTTATTGATTAAGATCACTTCAAAACACTTGGTATGTTCAGTTTTTATTTTGAGTCATTTTTCTGTGGTGACTTCTGGATCCTACAAAACACAGTTTGTGGATGTGCTTACTTGCAAAAGTCACAAACTGCACATCGAATAATTTAAAAAGAAAAAAAACTTTGCAGCACTGGTCAACAAAGGCAACCTTCTATGCCACAATTAAAACCAACAAAGATGCCTGAAATCAGGCTTTTAGTTAAAAATGGGCCTTGTTTTTAGAGGACTGAGGAGTCACCTTCAAGTCAGTTGGAGCCAAAGCGCTTGGTACCAAAACTGGGTCAGATTCCCAGGCAGGCAGGGTGTAACTTGGTGTGGTGAGGTACTGCCTGATAGACTGATCAGATGCCAGACAAGGGGAATCCAGGCCAGCAGAATGGCTCTTCCCAGGCACACGGCTCTGGTGGTGTGAGCCCCTTGGCTGTTGCTGTGGATCCTATCCAGGCACAAAGTTGCTTTGGTGTTGGTTTGTAGCATTTGTGTTTTCCTGACAGTATTTGGTGCCAGTTATTGACAGCCAGAGAGGAGAGCGGGTCAGTGAATCCCTGGGTTGCAAGGCGGGTTGACATGTTAATAGCGAGAGAGAAACGGTCAGCATTTGATCTGTTTGTGTGTGCATGTATGTGTCTCCAAGAACTTGATGGGTTTCTCCTCTGTTTACACACTGCCCTGACTTTCTGTAAATTTAATGGCCATGTTGTAATTCATTCATACGCTACATGTTTTCATAGCCTTTTATTTTGTTGCATTCTCACTGCAAACTCTTTCATCTGCATTCCTCCTCCATATAGCTTCACTTCATTCTCGAAACGCTTGCATGGAGATGATGTAAGGAATCCCTTCTGGCCCTTCTTCCCATTCTCCCTCCCCCCTTCTTTCCATGCATTTGTTTGTTCTCCTTTATAATTGCTCCCAGATTTTCTGGGTGGTCCATCTGTGAACTAGATAATGGTAGAGTGCCTCTGCCTGCTAGGAGCTGGTGTGCTGTGCTTGTGATGTGGCCTCCTGAGTGCTCTTCAGAGTTGTTCTGTCTTTTCTCTCTCTCGTTTGTCTCCTGGCTCTTTCACACCTGCTAGAAATCCTGTACTTGTCCAAAGGGAAGGATGAAGGTAGGAACGACGCAGAGTGGGAACTTTCTGTAGTTAGACCCTCTCCAATTCACGTCTTTTTTTAAAAATTTCCTTGAAGCCAGTGGAAATGAGGATGAAATGTGTGCACTGCTCTCCCCTCCTGTCCGCAGCCCCCTTGCTCTTGGGATATTGCTGGCAGTGCCACGCTGCAGGAAGGGACGGCAACCGGAGTTTCCTTGTTTCTAATGGGAAGTGGAGAGCTGTGTTAAAACTGCACAGGGTCCCTCTGTCACCTCCAAGTAACAGCATTAGCTCTTGGTTGGAAGTGTTCCTGAAAACATATCCATTAGGTGTTGGTTGCTTCAGGCAGCTGTGGAAGATAAGCTGGCTGTCATCAGGGCCTATTTTCCTGGCACACATAGCGGATGCTATTTTTGTTCAGTGTTTTTCACAAACAAACAACAAGAAATCACACCCAATTACAGATAAGAGAAGGATTTAGGGAGCTAATTGCTTTTATCATTGCCTAGATCTTAGACAAAATATGAGGTGCAAGATCTAGATGTTTGGGATTAATATGCTAAGCAAAAAGCAGTTCACAAAGCCCATAAAGCAGGGTCTGCATCTAGACTTGTGCAGCAGGGTGCCAATAGTTTGCTGTGGCTCAGCTGAATTTCTGTAAAATGTGAGCAGGATAGCCACTGGGTCCTCACTGCACCTGGGGACGGAGTGCTGGGGGATCGGAATGTGCCACTCGACACCTAAATGAATATTCGGTCTTAGAGGGTCCTCACCCTGCCAACTGTTCTTGCTAGACACATTTATCCAGGTTAATAAAAAATGTCTTCACTAATGTTAGTTACATCCAGTTTCTAATACAGAATTTGCTTGTATTGATCTAAAAAAGCAAGTGCAAATTTCTGTCTTTCCCAGTGCAGGGAGCAAATGGCAATGAGTGTGGTAGACCAGGGAGTGCCTGGTCTGCCCTGGGAAAAGTATCAGCACCCTGTGCACAACAGACGGGTCCCAAAATCTTGCAAATAACAGTAGAGTGATGCGTGGAGATCAACTGAAGTGTATTGCTTTCAGCTGTAAAGGGTCATGTTCTGATTTTACGGAATGGTTTAGGTTGGAAAGGACCTTAAAGACCATCTAGTTCCAACCCCCCTGCCATGGGCAGGGACACCTTCCACTAGACCAGGTTGCTCAAAGCCTCATCCAGCCTGGCCTTGAACACTTCCAGGGATGGGGCATCCACAACTTCTCTGGGCAACCTGTGCCAGTGCCTCACCACCCTCTCCGGGAAGAACTTCTTCCTGATATCTAATCCAAATCTCCCTGCTTTCAATTTAAACCTGTTCCCCCTTGTCCTGTCACTACAGGCCCTTGTAAAAAGTCCCCCCCAGCTTCCTTGTAGCCCCTTCAGGTTCTGGAAGGTGCTATAAGGTCTCCCTGGAGCCTTTTCTTCTCCAGGCTGAACAAGCCCAACTCTCTCAGCCTGTCCCCATAGCAGAGGTGCTCCAGCCCTCTGAGCCATCTTCGTGGCCTCCTCTGGACTCACTCCAACTGGTCAATATCCTTCTTATGCTGTGGGTCCCACAGCTGGATGCAGAACTACAGGTGGGTTCCCACAAGAGTAGAGTAGAAGGGGAGAATTCTCGACTTGCTGGCGACACTTCTGATACAGCCCAGGATACGGTTGGCTTTCTGGGCTGCCAGCGCACACTGCCGGCTCATGTCCAGGTTTTCATCCACCAGTACCCCCAAGTCCTTCTCCTCAGAGCTGCTCTCTATCCACTCTCCACCCAGCCTGTACTTGTGCTTGGGATTGCCCCAACCCAGGTGCAGGACCTTGCACTTGGCCTTGTTGAACTCCATGGGGTTGGCAGTGGCCCACCTCTCCCGCCTGTCCAGGTCCCTCTGGATGGCATCCCTTCCCTCCAGCGTGTCAACCGCACCACACAGATTAGTATCGCCGGCAAACTTGCTGAGGGAGCACTCAATGCCGTCATCCATGTCACCGCCAAAGATGTTAAACAGCACCAGTCCCGGTACCGACCCCTGAGGAACACTGCTCCTCACTGGTTTCCACATTCCTCTGTCTCTTTCATCTGGACAGCTAAAAACGTTTTTCATGAAAGCTGGGATGATCGCAAAATCAGACAGTTCTCAAAGCAGGGGATTTCATCAGGGGAAACTAGTATCGGGAAAAATGACAACTCTAGAAATACTTGGGAAGCAGAGGAGAGTGTGTGCAGTGAGGAGTTGGTAATGGATCCCATGACATGCTCACCTTCCTGCTTGTGCAAGGTGAGTACCTGCGCTTGCCCTCCCCAGCCTGGCACCCAGGGGTGCCGTGCTGGATTCCAGCCTAGCTGCGCTGTGAGCAAGCCTTGGTGCAGGAAGGGAGTGGGGCTCCCTGGCAAGCTCATTTGACAAAGGGCAGGATTTAACACTGAATTTACATGAATTTGGAGAGGTGAGAAGGGTAGCTCCTGCGCCAAAGCAAACAGGGACATGTGGAGACACCTGCCCAGCAGACCTAATGATGTTAACATTTAAGATTTACACAAAGAAAACAAACAATTTTTCTACAGGTTTGTGTTCAAAAGTGGCATTGAGTTCAGCTGCAGAGATTTCTGTGTCTTTAAATAAGTTTACAACTAAATCTTGGCTCATAAAGGGCCAAATCTTCAAGCCCTCATTCGCTTTTCACTCCATCTACATTCTCATTGAAGTCAGCAGGAGTTCAGGTGGTGTAAAGCCTGATTAGGGACCAAAGCAAACTTTACTTTGGAAACCCATGTCACTTTATTGCTCCACTGGCCAACTAATGCTGAGCAAGCCAAGCTGTGCAGCACCCTCCTTGTGACAGTAGATTTCCTGTTTCAGAGGGTCTCTCTGTCTTGGAATTGCTGGAGCGCTCCCTTTGGAAGTAGCTTTTTGGTTGTTTTTCTGTTCTGTTTTTAATCAGTTGGTGACTGGGATTAGAAGATTATTTGATACTGAAGAACAGTGTAGTCTTCACAGTTTACGTACTTCACAAGGGGCTGAAGGGCCTGTCTGGAGTACTGCAGAAAAGTGCCTGCATCACTGGAGCGTTGGGAAGAGTTTCTTCAAATTATTCAGAAATTTGGGAGGCAGTGTCCTGTCTTTAACAAAGAAGCAGCAGCGAGGTGACTATAGAGCTAGTGAGTTATAGCTGTGAGCGACAAGGGAGCATGGCAGTGTGCTTTCCAGCAGCATTTTTCGGTACACCTTTTTACTCGCGCCTTCTGCCGGATGCCCACTGCTGCCTTGTTTTCATCTCCATTTCACAAAACAAACGCTGTGTTTCAGTCTGCCAAAAATAGAGTGTGGAGACACCGTGGGGAACTGCTGTCTTCAACAAGGAGACCCGCTGGTGGGGATCCTCTTTCATTCAAGTGCTTTTCAGCAATCTCACTCTGTTGCTTTAGCGAAATGTGCGTGACCAGCTCTCACCCTGAGAGCGAGCTGTCTTATTTATCTTTGCCTCTGTTTTGTTTGGTGCGTGAGGGCAGATGTCTATCTCATTCCAATAGCCTCATGGGTAAGCAGTGAGCCGACACAGGTACGCTTGGAGACTTGCCCACTCCACAGGTCCCTGGGGAGGAGCAAGAGAACGTGGGAAACCTGAGTCAGGCTTGCGGCTGTGCACAGAGCCTCGTGCTGGCAGGAGCTGGAATGGTATTGCAGACTGAATTTTCCCCTTAGCAAATCCATTAATAGGCTGAGGACCTGATCTCATGGTTCCTGAGGAAGAGACAAGTTTTTTCATTAAGATGAAGAAAACCAAGGCTTGGCCTAATTATATTTCAAAGCACTTTGTCTCTTTATTGATGCATTTTAAATGGCATCCACTTGAACAGGGAGACCATGCCACTAAGGCCCCTTCACATCAGCAGGTACAATGAGTCTTCTCTGAAACCAACTGTCTTGTGTTTTCAATGGCATTGGATGTTTGGAGCCAAGTTCTTGTTTCATTAATGTGTTGACTTCAGCGTATTTACTCAGGATATGCTTGACTGGGGTCTGAATCCGGCCCATCCAGTGCAGCGGAGCGTAAAATGAGGTTGAAGAGGGGAGAGGTATATTTTGGTTTTGAGGTTTCAGAGTCTTTTTATCAATATTTCCAGATGTTCCTCACACCATTTCTGGGCAGCAAAGGCGAGATTTCTCCACCAGCATACACAACAAAGTGACTGGCATATTTATGATTTTTCCTTGCAGGTTTTCTAGTAAAAAGATATTAGAGTCCTTTTACTAGCAAAACGCACATAAAATTATATCAGTGGGGTTTTTTTATTCGTTGAATCCATATGGTAAACATACATGTATGGTAGGTGGAAAATGCATAATTTTGTTTTATTTTATACTTGTCCATTTCTCTCTCCCTCCTGTCCCATATCAGGAAGGAATCATCACATTATTTCCTCACTTTTAACGTGTACTCTTCATTTCCAGCATTTCTAACCCCCTGTGCGTGAGGCATTTGAAATTACTGGGCTTGAGTCTGCTCCGAGTTGAGCAGTGGGGCAGCTGTGGGGCAGCGGTGGGAAGGAGCAGTGGGCAGAGAGGGTTTCAGAAGCTGGCCAGGATGAAGGGGGAGTTGTTATGCTCCCACTGGCACTGGGGACCCAAGTGCCCAGGTGCTAGCGCAAACCAGTTGGAGCTGACATGCCCCTTCTCCAGCGCAATTAACTATTTCACATCCTGATTGTGCCTATCACGTAACCTTGAGGGAGATCAAGTGCACAAATAGGGTTAAAACTTGGTGACCTGGAGAAGGATTTAGAGCTGTGATCAAATCTGCTAGCGAAGTCAAAGTTGACGGAGGTACAGTATCAGCACAAAGGCCAAAATGAAGTTGTAAATTGGAAGGAAAGATTAGAAAAAAGAGAACATAACAAGATGAGAGTTAAAACTGATTAAGGGGCCAATCTCTCTGATGCCTAATCCTGAGTTACTGGGTTGGGCACAGGGGATCTCCACAGGGGAGAGAAGAAATCTTCCCTGCAGGCTGCACAGCAGGAGAACTGCTCCATAACAACCATTCCAGCCTAATGGCTTCAGCAGTCTGCTTCTGCTCCTCCGCTGGCTAACCCCGACTTGGGAGAGAGGCAAGATAGCTTGCATTCGTGCCTCCCATTTGTGACAGGGAGGTTACATGTACCCAGGCCAAGAAAACCAAAGTTGTACCAGAGTTTAATTTTTTAGTGGACAATTACAAAATACTTCAAATTTTCAAGAAAAGCAATTTGGGTTTTTTTCAGATCAACCAAATTTCCCGGCTTTGCTCTAACTGGTATCCAGGAACTTTGAAAGTTCATCAGTTTTTGTTGTTGCCCTGAGCTGTTCTTTAGCAGTTTTGTTTGGGTTTGTGGTTTTTTGTTTTTGGTTTGTGGGGGTTTTTTTTCCTCAAAAGGACAAAAGAACCTGATAGGATGAGTTTACAGTTTTTGAACACATAGGTGATTTTTGCTTTAGTCAGAGTATGTAAGTAGACTTTTTTTAAACCAGAAAGTTTAGCTTTAAAAACAAAACAAAATCCCTAAAGCTCCACCTTTGCACGGAGACCAAGCATGGAAAACTTCAACCTCCAAGGTGACTACTTTTGAAAAAATGAGTGAATAAGAAAAGAATGTTATAATTACAACCTTATTGCCACCTTATCTGTAGAGGATGTGACCAAACACCCACTAGAGCTAAGTGCACAGTGAGACACTTATGGACAAGAAGTTGAACAGCACTGATACCAGAAGGAGGATAACTGAAAAGCAGCGAGCCACACTCAGCCTTTTCTGCTTCTCAGACATTTAAGTTGAGTCAATTCCCACATTTTTGAAAGGTTGAAGGCAAAACTGGATGCCTTCAACTCTGCATTGTAGTTGGCTTTGAGACAGATGACAATGATGCCTCTCCCCGTAATGAAATGCATAGATACATGCTTGATGTTTGCAGTGCTTAGAAGGAACTGTCTTCTGTTCACAGAAGTAGTCTTGGAAAGAGTTTAAGGAAGACAGCCACAAAAATGAAGGCTTGAATGGATTGTCCAAGTGATTTCAGGAATCAAAAGAGGGATCTGTTTGGCTTTTCTGCCACAGGATGTCATTAGTGATGGAAGAAAACATAAATAATCCTTGCATGTCACCAGAAGGAAAAGGTTTGCCCTGCTTTTAGCCATACAACTTTAAGGACCAACTTGAAGAGGATTTTGTGATCTTAGAGCAGAGATTTTGGTCCCAGAACTCCACATACCTCCCAGGTGCGGCACGCAGGGCTGGTAGAAGCTCGCGATGTTCTTTGGCCCCTCTCCGCTGTTGCGTTGTGGTTCTGCCGCTGGTGCAAGTTGATGTGGCAGCATGGGCTGACTTGCCAGCCCTGTGTCAGGAGCATGCTGCTGTGTGATGGCTGCAGGCTGTCCTTCATGCTAGGACCCTGCACCCAAACCTCTGAGGTGTCATAGAATTGTAGAATCACAGACGGTTTTGGTTTGGAAGGGCCCTTAAAGACCATCTAGTTCCACCCCCCCTGCCATGGGCAGGGACACCTT
>NW_010247173.1:27375-37925 GCF_000690775.1 Eurypyga helias | reverse complement strand
CTTTCAATTTAAACCCATTACCCCTTGTCCTGTTGCTACAGTCCCTGGTAAAAAGTCCCTCCCAGCTTCCTTGTTGGCCCCTTCAGATACTGGAAGGTGCTATATAAGGTCTCCCTGGAGCCTTCTCTTCTCCAGGCTGAACAAGCCCAACTCTCTCAGCCTGTCCCCATAGCAGAGGTGCTCCAGCCCTCTGAGCATCTTCATGGCCTCCTCTAGACTCTCTCCAACCAGTCTATATCCTTCTGATGTTGTGGGTTCCGCAGCTGGACGCAGCACTCCAGGTGGGGTCTCACAAGAGCAGAGTACAGGGGCAGAATCACCTCCCTCGACCTGCTGGCCACACTTCTCCTGATACAGCCCAGGATACGGTTGGCTTTCTGGGCTGCCAGCGCAACTGCTGGCTCCTGTCCAGCTTTTCTTCCACCAAATGGAGAAGGAAAGCTGCTGTTTTGGTGAAGCAGCACGCTAGCAGGCCAAATCAGAAGCCATAACAGTGTGTCTCCAGGTCATTGATGAGGGTCATGGATCCATTGGGTTTTGTTGGTGTGGTGATGTGGCTGGCTTAAGAGTTTCTGTGACCATTCCTTACCAGCCATGGTCATGTTGACCCATCTTTGCCCTGTCTCCTCAGTTGGATCAGCTCAGGTGTTTGTGGGTCCATGTGATAAATGAGTTGAAGGAAGTGGGATGGGGTGGGGAGCACTGTCAGGTTCTCCAACCAACTGGTAAGGTCAGGAACCACTTCAGCTATCAGTCACGGTGAAGAATGTCCGTGAAGCTGCCCTGAAGCTGTGTGACACTCAACCTTTTCACATCCAGGCAGGATAAATGACTTGCAGCCATCTGAACTCAGTACTGCATGTTGCAGGCCAGGAGAGATCACTATTACATGGCTCCAAGTCAGTCTTTCAGGGCCATGCATCCAGATACATCTGATGCTTCACAGACAAGTGTTTGGCTGGATAATGTCAAATACAGCTCTTAATGAGGGAAAGTTCCTTAAATAGTTGCCTCGTATCTAGGGAAAGGGAGTTTCTCTGCTCTGGCATGTACTTGGGAAGCAACTGGAGGGGAGCTGCTGCATTAACAAGGCCTGGAGTTATTATGGCAGTGTGTAAGGCCTCCAGCTTCCCTGGGGCATTGGCTGTTTCTGAACCCTGAGGAAGGACTTGGTATTCCCTAAAGTCTGGCTGTCTCGGTGCAGGAGTCACCTCTGAGAAGTAACTCTTTCCATCTCTCAGCCTGCAAGTGGCACAGGCCACGCTCCTGTCTTTGTTTTCCCGTGGTTTGTGCCTGGTGACCCTTTGATCTTCTGGCCATGGTCTGGTTTGTTGTTGATGGCTTGCTGAGTTTTTACAGAAAAGAGCAAAAAGAGCATGAATTTGGATGTCTCTATTTTAGCTGGATTCTGAGTGATTACAGAGCAGTGTGTGTAGACGCTGACTCTGCAAAGGAAATGCTGATTTTTGTTTTATTGTTTATATGCCTCAGACGCTTCCTTGTGAAATGCTCCCAAGATTTCCTTTGATTACCCTGCAGCTTCATTATCAGTAATGCCTGTTTGCCTTTTAAATTAAAAAGACCTCCTACCCTCGTTGACCTCATAGTAAAACATTCCTGCAATCCAACGCTAGATAACCAAAAATAACATCTCCCCGTTGTAGAGTGGAACACAGAAACCAGCAGAAGCCTGCAATTGCTACTTCTGCTGTTTTGTAGGAGGGTGATTCCTCTCTGCGATGTCTCCAATGCCCAGATTTGCTCGCTCAGCCAGTTGGGCCTTTGTGCCACAGCCCAGGATTGTTCTGGGTATTTGAGCACAGAGGGTTTTGCTGAACCCTTGGTATTAATGTGATTTGTATTTGAGATGATTTGCATGCTTCAAATTTGAATTCCTCATCTGTAGGAAGGTGGTTTTACTTTCTCTTTATGCCAAGTTGGTGTTAGTTGTCATCTCTCTGCCTGCTGCGTAACGCTAACTTCTCCCTTACGTGAGCTCAAGTAATTCACTTGAGTTTAAACTAAAAGAAAACAAGTTAAACCAAGGCTGCGGCTGTGCTGGGGGAGTTGCACTCATCCTGCAGGGAGTATCCGAGGAAGAAAAATAGGTCTCCTCTGGCCTATTATTAAGGTGTGGCCACAGACTCTGCCTGGAAAGTTATGGTACTTGCTTTTTATCCACCAGGACCACAACTGATGCTGTAAACCTGTAAGCAGCGTTAGGCTGTGTGAAAATGAGACACAGAACTTGTGGATAAATCCGCAGGAATACTTGGTGTTTCCCAGCAGCTGGAGAGGGATCAGTGAGGCCCCTCTGCCAGGTCAGACTTGGTGGGGGAAGTCATAGTGCTTGAACCTCTGGTGGTTCTTTGGAAGAAACTTCACGGAGTTTGAGAACCAAGAGACTGCAGTGAAAATCAACAATCTGCTTGTAAATAGTTTGGTGATTGGGATTGATCAAAGCTGGGAAAGTCTGTCTATTCTTGCTCTTCATATTTTATGTAGTTGTAACTTTTGGTGACAGAAACATGTCAACAAAGAAACATCAAACTTCCGTGTAAGGTACTGTTTGGAACAAATGGAAGAAATAAATTATTGTCTTTTAATTCTAAATTTTAGAGAGAAATTATTCCCCCCAAAATTATTTCACAGCTAGGGTTGACAGGGACAGAAACTTGATTTCATCCAGTGTGGCTAAACACAAGGTAAACTGAGCAAAACCACCTCTTCCCCTCGTTCCCTCCCTCCGTGCTGTCAGTGCAAGGACAACGCATTGCAAGACATCGTTTCCAACGGAAGAGGAATGCAGGCAGGCCAGGGCTTCCTAGGCAAGGACATGTTTGACGGTATGTGACAGTGGAAAGGCCGAAGGAGGGTTTGTCTGCTGCACCATTTGGAAATGCCTAAGGGTAGGAGGGAGGCTGAGGAGTGAAGGGCAGAATTTCAGCCCAAGCTGTGGAGGGTTTTCTCATTTCAACCAAGCTGTACAATGATTTACCTGTTGCAAAATGCTGCAGCAGCACTGTAGGATAGAAAAAACAGTGACACTGCACCTGCAGGCAGTAGGGTGAGGGGTTTGTAGCTATTCAGATGTCAGGAAAACAGCTGCATGCTTTTTTGCCCTCTGGGCTTATCTGTGGATGCTGGGGATCTTGCACTGAAGAGCCATGCCTCTGCCACAGGTTCTCTGTGTGTTTTTAAGGCAGAGGGATAGCAGCTGGGATATGTGCTTCTGTGTTCTATTTGTCATCTTTAGCAGCCCTGGAAAGGCTTCACTAGTAGCTCAGTTCTTCCTTCTAGAAAGTGGAAAAGCAGAAACAAAACCAAATCATGCCATACCTGTGTATCTCACCAAATTCTGAATAGTCCAGGACAGCAGTGAGTTAAAACAGCTCAGTGTCTTTGCCCATTTGGTGTGCCTGTGCTCTCTGTGTCCTCTAGTAAATTGTAACAAAACACAAATTCATTTCTTAAGAATTCAGGTCTTGTTAACAGAAGGGGAGGCCTGAATTTATTTTATTTGTTTTTAACTGGGCTATGTGTGTGTTTTCTCAGGGAAGATCCAATTTTAAGAGACACCTGCATCCACTTTAACCTTCCCTCCTTTGTGAGCCTTGCTTTTGCCACCAGCCAATTAGCGGACTAGAGAGGACATTCTGGGTCAAGCTATACCAAGTACTGCAAATCCTCATTAATGCTAATTAGTGCTCAGTAGGTTAATTGGTGGTGAAGCTCATCTTTTTTTAATTACTTGAGCAAATGAGCCAGTGGGACCCTGTGGTCAGCTTTGAATTATTCTATTTGTTTTGATGCACGTCATTTGAATGTGTAAAGCCAGATGTTTGTTGCCCGGATTTAAAGACTGTTTGCTTTTGTGAGGGATGAGGAGAGCACAGATAAATAAAATGAAGGTCTCTGTTGACACCTTAGAGCAATTCAGATACAAAATGGAAGAGTCATTCATTGAGTGGAAAATATTGTTATGAAATTGTTATGAAATTTAGTTTACCTTTTGATTTGCTATTCACTTAGTGAATTTGTATAACGTTAGACTTCCAGGCAGACAGAAATCATCTTGTCCCTCTTAGGAAGCCATTGCAAAGATATTCCTGGCCCAAAGTAGTCTTCATTATTGATAGCAAGTGAATCGGCTTTTAGATGACTTGAGTAATGACTTTTTTAAAATTGCTTTTTCATAGTAACCCTCAGAATTGGGACCGTTCTAAAATTTTTGTCCTAATCTACAATTTGTTTTGTTTAGTTCAAAGCATTTTGTCTGTGTCCTTTGTCCTTCATATAATTACGGATAGATGGTGTCTCCTACAGATAGATGGTCTCACTTCTTCTGAGGTCACTAAGTAACCAACTTTAGCATATTTCACAGTTACTTTCCAGGTGACTGACCCCCATAAATATGTTTGGGTTTGTGGTTTCTTCCATTCTGACACCATTTTTGAGGTCCTGAATATGAACACAGCTGTATCCAATATTCATAGTATGATCTGATGATTTCTTATCTTTGTGCCTCAGTGCACCCTAAGATGCCATCCTTAGACCCCATGGAAGGACTTAGGCACTGCCTCTGAGTCATTGAAAAGCAGAATTAACACTTAAAATCATGGTTAATACTTGGGATTGATTGACAAGCAACGTTTCTGTGGGCAAAGTCTAACCTTGTGCCTGCAAGGCTGACGTCATCATTAGTTTTGCATCAAAGCGCGAGGAAGACTTAGAAGTCTTCGCTTTGTTATCTCTTGGTAGCAGACAAAAACCTTTTCTGAAAGCAGGGACTCAGTTGATATCAGTGCAAACACTTCAGTTAAGAAACGCATTTCACTTTTCATTCCTTTCAGGGCTGTAGTGGGAGGTCTGTTAATAAATCAAATACTCATCCATGTCAGAAGAGCTGTGTTGCATTTACCTCTGCGTATTAAGAGCTCTTTTTATAGTGCTTGGCTGGTCTTGACTTGCAGTCTATTTAATCATCCCTTGTACTTAAGCCACCAGTGTTCTAGTTCTTTCTTTCTCAGCATAGATATGATCCAGTATAGTTGCCCAAATGGGGAAATCAGATGTGACTTGAGTTTTGAAATTGTTTATTATAGTTAGCGGTACCAAAGATAGTCTAGATTTGGCTTCCTTAGAGCTGCCATATGTCACTCCTGTTCAGAAGTCCCTTGAGAGTGCACTTTTCTCCACACATGGCACGTCGAAGCCTGAGGAGCCAACTGTTACTGGCCTGTAGCAGGTACCATCCTGCTCTTCACCTGTTGCTGTGTGGTAGACAGGTAGATGGAGAATATGTTCCTCATGCCTTTTCCTGCTGTGATTAATTCCATTCTCAGTGCAAGAATTTTGTGGCGGATGTTGCTTATATGTCCCTTAGCACAAATATTTTTTGATCGGTTTTAAGCCATCTATTCAAAACCACCCTCCGGTTCTCCTCCTGTGTTGGGAAAGACTCTACCTCTATGTTCTCTACCTGCAGAAGATGAACAAGCATTACGCTTCTGCCAGTCACAGGACAGCGGCAGATTCAGAGTGTTTCACTGCGTTTAGCGGTCAGTGGACTTACATGTTACCCAGCAGTCGGCGGGAGGTTGCACAGTACAGCATCACTAGTTTGCATGTCTGCTGGCAGTGATTGTTTCTGCAGGCTGTCAACTTTGTAAGCTTGGGGAAGGTTGGAGAAATCTCATGTCTTGGTTCGTGCCTGCCATCCCCTTACCTGGGGATTCTTTGTAGTATATGCTTTCTGTTACAGGTTTAAATTAAAAGTGGGGAGGTTTAGGTTGGATATCAGGAAGAATTTCTTCCCAGAGAGGGTGGTGAGGCACTGGAACAGGTTGCCCAGAGAAGCTGTGGGTGCCCCATCCCTGGAAGTGTTCAAGGCCAGGCTGGATGAGGCTTTGAGCAACCTGGTCTAGTGGAAGGTGTCCCTGCCCATGGCAGGGGCATTGGGACTAGATGGTCTTTTAGGTCCCTTCCAACCCAAACCATTCTGTGATTCTCTGAGTATGCTGCCTGCTTTGAGCAACTGGAGATTTCTTTGTGAAGGTACTTGGTTTTCTTACAGACAGCTGGTCTTTGGGTTTTTAATCAGTTGGATCTTCCAAGATTTTTAGAAGCTTCCGTGTTGTAACCCTCATTTTAGTGGAAGCCTGTGATCCTTTTTTCTTTAAAGGCATCTGTCTATCATGATCCAAGAGCTTGTAAAGATTGTTTGACACTGTTCTATCTACGGCTTTGCTTCAAAAAATCTGTTAGCAACCTCCATTGCATATTGAGAGAATACTACTGATGGCAGGCAGGGAAAGCAACCTGGCATGTCAGTGGCGGGTGTGATTCTGGGGTACCCAGGGGAGGAAGGGAAGAGACCAAGAGTCTGAAAATGCTGACGGTTTGTGAAGATTTTAGGGAGGGGTCCATAGGCTGTGCCACTTTCTAGTTCAGGTGTCAGAGCTTAGAGACCACAGGAAAAAGGAGGATTCCTCCCTTTCTTTTGTGGACATCTCATTATGCGCTGAACACAGACTGTGAGCCCAGGCACTACCCTAATGGACTATTAAGTGGAATACAAGCCTGCATGGCTGGATTACATACTATAGGCATCTCAGAGATTCTTTGGTTACTTTCTTGTTTGAAGTTAGCAAACCACTTCACTGAAAGGGAGTTGTTTGTGGAAAGCTCTTGTAAGCTTGTTGACAGCAGCAGCTGTGCTTGCTGTGATTTCCATTCTCTGTACCAAATGTACGTGAATTTGTAACCTAATCCAAGAAAGTTATCAACACTGGCATTCAGGTGTGAATCCATGTTTGCAGCATAACCAGCAGAATTTCTGCTGGTGAATAAAGATGGGAGAGAAGAAGCAGACTGGAAAACACAAACACGGTGTAAATGTGGTGCAGATGGGTTAAAGACACGGCAAGGAGCTGTGCTAACAAAGAGATCCCTTCTGTACACTGTCTCCATCTCAGTGTTGGGAACAGAGTGAGATGGAAATAAAACAACCCAATCGCAGAGGAACTTTGAGCTACAACAGACTGTAATATCTTTTTCAAAATAATCTTCTACATACGTTATTTGAGTCCCCAGTGCAATGAGATTTGGATTTTGGATGTTATTTTAAAACCCCATTTTATTTAGTGGTATTGGTATATGTAACTAAATGCTTTGAAAAGTCAGGATCTTAGCCATCATTTGTTAATTCTGGGCATAAAGTTCTTGATGAAAAGAGTTGTGTTTTTAGTAAAAATCAGAATAGTGAGTATCCCTAATGATTTGTTAAACCTGTTGTAAGCATGCTGTATTTTTCACCTTAAGTTTGTATTTTTACTTTCTGTAAATTCAGTAACAATTTTTCTTGGCCTTTGACAGGAACTGTGTAAACCAAAGGGGTTTTTAATCAAAAACTGGATAGGAATTTTCCTTCCCAATGTGGAGGTGGAAGAGTGTGTTCTTTAGATGACAGAATTAACTATGGGGTCCCACCTTTGGTTGCTTCAGGGGGTTACGCAGGTGTGATAGAAGCCTTTTACCATGTGCTATGCCACAATGCTTTGCTCCTTCTCTCTAAGGCAGTTTGTGGGTGCCGTGATTCATGTACATAATGCTGAAGAGAAATCTCCTTTTTCATGTTCCATATCACTTGATGACAGACTTCTGATATGGCTTGTAATAATTTACAGACATGGGGCATTCAGAAATCACGATGATGGTGATATTAGGAATGGATTAACTAAATGCCAACTTCTACAAAGTGGCCTTAGAAAGGAGGAGTTTCCATTATTAGAGAGTTCTCTTGATAATGTGCCCTTCGAAGAAAGAGAAAACTCTTTTTCATGCCACAACCATCTTAATTACTGACAAAGTTAAAGCTGTCCAGTACTTCAAATACAGGTGACTTTTACCTTGAAATTATCTGGTTACTCAGTGGTATTTTTTTTTCTCTCCCTCAGCGTGAACGAACGTGATCACTTGTTAAAAAGGCTTGGCAGGAAAACTCCTCCAAGCCTTTTCCGTGCTCATGCTGTCCAGCAAAGTGTGTCACGTAAGTAACGGATCATGTATGCATGCGTGTTTCACAGCAGTCAGTCCCAGATGAGTGAAGTGAAGGGTGATTATTTTTTAATTAAGTTGTAGGTAGAGATAATCCAGTGCACAGGCTGAGCTGCCAAGCAAGACACATACATTTGGAAGTGGAATTAGTGTATTTGGCCCTAGGCAAGGGGAGCTCAAATGTGGATAATTCCCTAGGATCCAATCAACAGGCCCAAATGATAAAATCCCAGTACGCAGGTTCTCTAAATGTAAAGTCCTGATAGTCTCAAGAATACTGTAAAATCAAAAACTCTGCAGGATAAAATAAATGTTGTGATAGAGCCTGACTTAAATAGAAATGGTTTCTTTATGGAAAGTCACATTAGCTGGTTAGCTGAGAATACAGCTATGTTTCCAGGTGGCCACTTAGGGAGTCTGTGTGTTTGTGATGAGGAAAGCCATGGAATGCAGAACTGCCTCTCTCCTCTCCTCTTTGTCCTCTGCTTGGAGAAGACATGCAGTGTCACATCTTGCTACTACTGCTGTTATTTGGAATTAATCGCATTTGTTGGTGGTGTAGAGGTCATCCATTCATTCATCTTCCTAGAGGAATGTGTGACAGGCCTTGATCTGCTCGACCTGATGGGTTGGTTTGTCAGTGTTAGAAATAATCTAACAGCTCTGTAGGCCAGATATACTGAAGGACCATGCAGCCTTGAGGGACCAGGGACTCCGGTGAACCCTTTCTAGTGGTAAAATATAGTCTCTCTTGTGATTAAACTGGTGGTCAAAATATGCTCATTTTCGTCAAGCAAATAGCCCCCCAGCGGGCAGTGCTGCTGCACACAGGGCAAGGAGCAGGCATGCAGGACTTGGGTTTCATATTGCCATTGCAGTGAGAAGTGACAACCCTGATTTTGAGAATCCCAAGGAAGTCAAATCTCATTGCTGGCTGTGTCGTTTTTCGTGGCAGAACTGTTATGGTTCAGGCCATGGAGGCAGGACTTGGATTTGAGAACCCAAATGCCTGAGGTATTCCTGTTTTCTATGGGGAATTTGACTAGAAGTGATGGAACAGTGACAGATCTGCTAGTCTTTGTCCTTCCTAGAGCCATTGCAAGGCCATTATTGTCAAGCGATGTAAGATCTTTAGCGACCAATCCCATTGCTCCTGGGAAAAAAGGCCAATGTGCAGAGCAGCCCTGTGGACCGTGTGCTCCTGACAGGATTTAATCCTTTGTGTCAAGGAGGCAGCGATGCTGATGGCAGCATGGCTTTGGGCCTGCAAGCACGCTTTTTGAGGAGATTCCAAAGGTGGTGATTGGCAGAAGAAATCCATAAAATGCATAAATAAATTGCAATCAAAGTAGTCTGCTGTAGAGACCACAGTGCAGAAGGGAGATATGCCAGTGGTGGCTAGTCAGACTTGATACATGGTTTTAGCTTGGTAGAACACATAATCAGGTTGTTAGTAGGTGAATAGCAGTTGGAAAAGAAAAATGACATATCAAAATGAATGTTAATTTGAAAAACCAGCTTCCCTATAAATGCAAATGATCAAGTGCTAAATGAGTCACACCAGTCAGGACAGGTTACAATCACCCGTCTGTTTTTCACATGGACATAAATTTTGATTGTGAAGCTGTTAGGTTTGAAAGACGCTATTTATGGCGTATCCATGGCTCTTTAAAATTTGTCATCTCTTGTCAAATGTTTTTTTCCAGTGTTACATAGCTGCTATATGTGCAAGGCCATGTGAAATCCAGGGAACGTATGTGCTGTTTTCACAACCCTAAATTGTACAACTGTTTACTAAATGCTAGAAATCTTCAAAGCAAAGAGTTGATGAATAGGGCAGTAGCCTTGACATGCTGGGCCAATATCTTAAATCACACTACAAGCACTCTGTTTGAAGTCTTGAACTGTTCATATGTTTCCATCAGGCTTCAAGTTCCCAGCCTCTGAAGGCTACTTCTTCCAAAAATCGCTCGTGTGACTTCAACTCAGAATCTGACACTGGCATACAAAGAGGGAAAATGGTTTGTTTAGTTAGAGCTGACAAAGGCTTAAGCAAATCAATTGCCTGGGTCCCAACAAGGAAGGAATGGGAGATTAAATTTCCTAGCACAAAATGTAAGGACATGGTACTGGTTTGAGAGTCACTTTAATTTTGACAACTTCAACAATTATTTTTCTAGAGGAAAAAAATGCCTAAATAGTTCTGTTTTCCAGTCACATGGGAAGGAGAAAATCTCATGGGGAGTTTCAGTGCTGTGACTAGTGGTCTGTGGTGGGAGGATAAAGGTGACTGAGTCTGCAGATCCCTATATCGAAAGGCAGAAGCTTGTCCTGTGTGTTTCCTTCACATTCTGTTGGTAAGTCAGCCCTCCTTCAAAAGCGTTAGCACAGCACAAGACCTTCAGGCAGGATGAATGGCTGGGGGGGGTCCTTGCTGCACCAGGCTCTGGCTGATCCAGCCCCTAAAGTGGGGGTCAGAGCCGCACAGCCAG
>NW_010247173.1:24790-27281 GCF_000690775.1 Eurypyga helias | reverse complement strand
GATCTCTAAAGATCATCTAGTCCAACCCCGCTGCCAGAGCAGGATCACCTAGAGCAGATCACACAGGAACAAGTCCAGGCGGCTTTGGAAAGTCTCCAGGGAAGGAAACTCCACCACCTCTCTGGGCAAACCATCTAGTTCCAATGCCCCTGCCATGGGCAGGGACCCCTTCCACTAGACCAGGTTGCTCAAAGCCTCATCCAGCCTGGCCTTGAACACTTCCAGGGATGGGGCATCCACAGCTTCTCTGGGCAACCTGTTCTAGTGCCTCTAGAAGGCACTAGAACCCTCTCCGGGAAGAACTTCTTCCTGATCTCTAATCTAAACCTCCTCACTTTCAATTTAAATCCAGTACCCCTCTGAGGAATCTATCTACTAACTTTACTGTCAAAGATCATGTGGTTCCTTCCTACCAGCATAACTTCTGGAATGAAGCTTTATAAAAAAACAAAAAAAACCCCAAAGATGATGTCTGTGTTGGATGGCATTGGAATGGGACTTTAGTGGGAGTTCTATATGGTTGCCAAGCCTATTAGCTAACATAAACCATCTCAGAGTAATCCTGTAGGCAGCAGTGCCGACTCTGGCCTCCAGGCTTGGTGTAGCTCCTGGCGAAGGTGCTTGGTGAAATTGGAGACTGCCCGTTGCCATCTGCTTTCTAAAGCTGCTTAGCAGTGCACAGGAAGCTTCCCTTCAGTGTGCTGTGGGATTCACACTTGAGGGAAGGAGCAATAATGACTCCCGAACGCTCTCCCTCTGAGGGTTTGCTGGCAGTGAGGTTTTCTCCAAGTCTCCATCCAAGTTCTTGTCTTATTTTTGAAAGTAGCATCTCCTTTAGACAAGCTCTGTAGATACAAAAGATGGTTCTTGACCTCCCCTTTCTTCCTGCGTGACTGACCTCAATCAGCTGTGCCCCCAGAGCCTCAGCAGCAGGATTGGGAAGGGTGATGCTCCCCCCTTGCTCAGGTGCCCTCAGACCTGTCTGTCTTTAAGTCCCGTACCATCCCTTTAGTGCAGTTTTCCTCCTGTAACGCAGAATACCCCCTGCCAGTGTTTAGTTGTCGTTTGTCTCCGCATGCTCTTAAAAACAGCGGAATCCCACTCTCTTAAGCCTTGCTCCGTCAGAACTCCCCCTGAAATGCCAAGAGCTGTGCCTGAATGAGGATTACTGCACTTGGCCCAGATCTCCTATGCTAGCAAAGAAAATCCCTCTTCCTTTGACAGAATATGGTGATTGCTTTTTTTTTCGAGCGTATGGTTTGCACCTTATTAATCAATGGAGAAAAAGCACCTGTCATCTGAGGTTCGTTTCGCAGTATGGGGGCTGGCGAATAATAAATAATAATAATGTGTTCATGCTGAGGGCTCTAATCCCACCGTTTATTCTCCACTAGCAGACACCTTCCTCTCACTTTTCTGCTGGTGTATTTGAAAAACAACAGGAGTAGCTACTCGAGATGCCTCTTAAACTCCTATTTGCTCTTATCTTGCATGAGTTTGAAATACGTTTTCTGTGTTTTTTCCAAGCTACGTATTTGTTGGCTGTCAGGTGGAGTCACAATGTTTTAAAATCAACTTAAGAAAAAGAAACAATAATTAGTTTAGAATCGATGCTGTGGCATCAGCCTCTGTCTTTCACATGCAAATACCAGTAGGTTAGTATCTGGGATGAAAGAGATGGGGCTGTTCGTCAGGAATTCCTCTTGGGTTCTTTGGAATACGCAGGCATAGTTTATCAGTAGAGAAATGAATTATTTCCATAAGCCTCAGTGAAAATGTTCAAGATGTAAAGCAGCGCTCATTTTCACAGGATAGGTAAAGAGGGTTGCTGGAGAAGACCAAGTTAGTATTTACTACTTAATTGGTAAGTGTGCACTGTGATGTCATAGCGAATCTCCTTAAAAACTGTGCAGAACCAGATTTTTGACCTGAGAGAGAATCTGGCTGGCCAAGCGATACCCTAATGTTGATTTTTATTATGTCAGAGATATTTTTTAATTTAAAAGAAGCAGCTATCCCATCCCCTCCTGAACCCTAAAACTTAATTTTAGTGGATTTGAACCTGGGCATTTTTCTCCAAAGACAAAAGGCATGATGGTAAAATGCATTTTACACTTTGGGCTATGCTAAACCCTCATACCGCTGCGCGTGTGAAATAGTGAACTGCTGGGGAAGGCGACGTTGCTGACAGGCTTCCAGTGAGAACTGCCCTCTTGGTGATTGGGCTAAATAAATCCTGGGACAGGCAGTTAGGTGTATCGGAGGAGAGTGCAAGGAGTAGGATACCTCTAAAATAACTCCCTGAAGTGGCTAAAATTGTACACAGTCCTTCCACGAGCAGATTTTCTGGAATAAAGAGAGCACTAAACCCTTTCTGGTCCTGGTCATGGAAGCTGTTGTGAGTGGTCTGTTACTGTCCGTGTTCAAGACACATACGTGGAGGTGGTTTCTCTAATCCCGCTTTGCACAGACCAGAGTAGTCATTGCAGTG
>NW_010247173.1:8318-24778 GCF_000690775.1 Eurypyga helias | reverse complement strand
TGTGTTAAACTGGAAACCTAATGGGAGACTAGATTCTGTTCTACTAACGGAGTATCAAAGCTTTAAAAAAACCCAACAGGATGCTTTTAAAATTCAGTAGGTTGCCTGATAATATCTGCTACGAGTGAAACCTTAGATGTGAGGAGAACGTGAATCTCCTCTTAACAAGTGAGCCCCACTGACAGATACTCAAAAGTGCTCCTTTCCTCTGTCCATAGAAAGTCTCCGAGCACAAAGGTTCCTTCCTTCTGCGACTGCCGTGGGTGGGTTGTGCCCAGAAAGCCCCCAACGAAATGTGCTCCTTGGGCTGCTGCAGGACAGCGGAACAATGAGGGCCTTGTTCCCAGGGCAGGCTCATAGGTGTGGTTTTTAAAACCGGCGTTGGGGGAAAAGTTCCCTAGTAACTGGCAGATGGAAACTTTCATTGTTTTTGGATGAGGATTGAACATAGTGGAACTGGAGAGCTGCTTGGGGAGTGTGGATGGGACTCAAGTGTTCACAGCGATCTGACTCTGCAAGGCGCAGTCAGCTGCCTGAACAGCTTGAAGCTCAATTTTTAATTGTAATGTGAATTAAAACAAATGTAATATGAACTCATCTTCCTGTATGGAGATCAACAGGAAAAGTTTGAAATCAACTGCCAAATGTTGAGCTTCAACTAAGCAGGGCTGTGTGCAAGCGTGGGGGTCACAACCTTTCCCATGATGTACGCACACAGCCCTCCTTGCTGACGCTTCAGAGTGCACCAAGAACATGAGCATATAGGGATGCCACTGGTATTCTTAACCCCTGATCATCTTGCCCTGAAATTTTTTGTCCTGTTAAGGTGTTTTCTGCTGGTGTAAGAGTAGTGAACGTTGACTTTTCAGGCTGCGTGGGTTGCCTGGCTGTTCCTAGGCCTGTGCCAGCACTGGAAGTCAGCAGGTCGGGGGAAGAGAGGTGGGGTTGACGGGCTGCACACTCCTGTGCCATCAGTGCTGGGTTTGCAGTAGTTATGGCAGTTCTGCTGTGCTGAATGATCTCACTGGGTACGTAAACACAGCAAAGCCATCCTGATGCAGACCAGGGGCACGGACTTCAGTCTTTCAGGGCTTTAGCTTGCAGTCTTTGACCGAACTGACTTTCCATTGAGAATTCAGCCAAAAACGCAAACTGTATGCTGGCCCTTAGCATGGAACAAACCCACTGGAGGTATTTGTTTAAGTGTGAATTCACCCTTTTTTAAATGAAGGCCTGTTTTGTAAATCCTATTTCCTTTGCAATTATCCAGCATACTTTTTCCGAAAGAGAGTTTGTATTTTGTGAGTATATTTTTGTGAACCTCCAGGTAGAGGCAGGAAAACCCAACCTGTATCTCTGTAGTTGTATGTATATTGGCATGGAACTGCTCAGGGAAAATAAAATCGGGTGCTGGGATGATCGGACACATAATCAAATCAGAGTTCATCTGGTCCTGCAATCACTCCAGGAGGGTGATGTGACTGGAGTTAGTTCTGGATGATGTGTTTCCATTTGAATCCCTCCCATTTAATGGCAAGTATTTCCTACCGTGCTCGATGGTTCAGGTCAGCTAACCTGCTGGGAATGTGCTCCCCTGCTGAGGGAGTGTGCCTTCTGCCTTGGGAGCTCGAATCCATAGCACAGTTCCTGGGGCTTCAGAGGTGACACTTGCCTGCATTCTGTGGGAGAAGACACAATCCTGGCCATTAATTGAACAGTTGTCATCCCTAATGTTGTGGGACTCTCCTCCCAGCAGCTACATCTGTGCAGGACTGGCTGACAGCCCTCCCTGTGTGCAGGCATCAGCCAGCGGAAAAGATCCAGGAGTCCTTAGAGCATCTGTTGTCAGCTCACCTGGTCTCAGTTGGGAAGGTGAAGCTTTAAATAGGCCTCAGGTGGTGGATACGGTTCACTTCTGACCTCCTGGGCTTCTCTGGGCTACCAGTGTCTGTCACCTGCTACAAGGCTGGCTGCCTTCAGACTCACAGGGAAGTTCAGCCTGCAGCACCAACCTGCTTTAGGGGCCTTGCACCCCTCCTGCCTTAACTGGGTGCTCAACCCCCTGTTCTGTTCTGCCACAGGATCCCACCAACCTTATCTCACCTCGGTATCCGGTATAGGGCAAATATGCCTTGAGCCTGGTAAGGGAGGATTCCTGAAAGACATTTATGTCTCTGGGTAGTGCTTGAGACATCTGACCTTAGATGGTGCCACATCTTTCAGCCTGGGGTAGATCTGGGGGAGATGGAGAGTTGCTCATGGGTTCTTGGGTTCTCCCAGGCAGAGTTCACATCTCCTGACTCTTGTTGACTTTCCTACTAGATACTGTTATCTATTTCTGTACAGCCTGTGACTTTCCCATTTTCCATTTTTGTAACTATGATAATCTGCCCTTTTCCTTTCTGGTTACCCATTTTCACCTGAAAATACACCTTTCTTTGGTGTCACAGTCTACTGTCCTTTTGCTATAGTTTTCTATTCAGAATTTTCTGTAGGCTCATGTCTGCTTTAAATTTGATTTGGTCCATTAGCGGTTGGGACTGTTCTACTAGTAACACGGTGTTTGGCAGATGATGTCAGAAATGTCACTTGCCTTGTCTGCTATACTTTGAAAGAAATCAGACAGCGTGGTTATTTTCCTCTCAGTAATTTCTAGGGAGACCAGAGGATTGTGCTAACTAACAGGATTAACTTGTGCAAAATAGAAACCTCCAGGAGATGTTTGTTTCCTTGATTCAAGATAGGGGGGACAGGCCCAAAGAATCAAGAGTTTCTCAATCTAATTTATCAGGTGCCACCTGGAAACCTGTACAAAAAAAATTCCTGAATGGAGTTAAGAGGAAGATGGGACTCAGATCCAGGTGTGGTGTAGACACTTCCATGTTCCTCCGAGGAAACTGCTGGTATCAAGGAGACTGTAGAAGAGTCGAGCCAAAATGCAAATCTCTACCTGTCTGTTAAGTCTTTGGAGAAGCTCTGCTACTATGGGAGTAAACGTGGTGTCCAAATCCATCCGTGGTTTTAGTTGGGTTAACTTGGAGGGCAGTGTGAGCCGTGTACACTCACCTGGCCTGGGGAAGGGAGCAGCGGGGCAGAGCTGGCAGCAGCCATCCTTTCTGTGCCACGTGAGCGACGTGGCGCACAGCTGTAAAAGGCACAAGCGCAGCGTAGAAGTGAAGATCGTTGCACTCTGTCGTGTAACTTCAGCGATGCCTCAAACCATTCTTAAAAACAGGCTGTGCCCTTGAGCTGAACTCCAGTGATTTGGTTTTGTTTTTCTTTTTCAGATGGTTATGCGTTTTCTCAAGAAGAACACGGTGTTGTTTCCCAGTCGCAAGTTGTTCGATCGTACGATACAACCAAAAGGAGAGCAGAAATAGAATAAATGGTTCTTTACTTGATGGGTGGTGGGAATAATGGGATTTGGATCAATGCATCCACCGTTAACACATTCTTGAGTAGGGTTGGTAGCAGCAGCCAGAACACCAGAGAACTCATTTCTGTGGCCTTAGCCAACAAGTTTCTGTATTCTCCCTGCAAACCTTGAGTACATATTGGGGGGGTGGGGAGGGGGAATCATTGTTTGAATTCAGTCACAAAGCTCTGCCTAAGGTTTTGTTTATGTCGTTATGAAGCATTTGACTGTGCTATGTGAGGTGTGAAATTAAAAACACTGTTTTACCACTATTTAAAACATCAGCATAAGGTTGTTCATTCTGGGAGAAAAGTAGAAAATTTATGTTCCATGAGAAATCAGCCTTTGCTTAATTGGAACGGGGTGCTGAGATTTCCTGTTTTGTTACACACAGACCAAGTGCGCATGGCTGCTTGTAGACCTTACTCCCTCTGATACTCACTGTTTACTAATTTGGCTGAAAATTTTAATAGACAATTTGGCACCAAATTTTTGATCACAACACAGTCTGTAGCTAAAAATGCTTGTTTGCTGCCTTCTGACAGAATAACATTAGGTAGCAATGAATGAATAACAATACTTCTTGCCCTCTTACAGGGTTTATTAGGGCTCTATATTAGCTTTCTAAAACCCAATTAATAGCTTACTTCACAAAGCCAGGATGTGGAAGGTGGAGAGCTCGCTCGACATGGCAGCTCTCTTGAGTGCATGGCACTGTGCATGAAGACGGACTAAAGTAGGTGCCTCCTGCTAACTTTGCAGATTGTATATGGATGTGCACTTCAAATGTAGCCTGGGATTTCCCTCCGTGATCCTATTCCCACTTTACCAGTAGAACAGAACAGTGAGAACTTAAAAGGTACAAGCTTGTCAGATGGTGAGAAAGATGATGTGCATCCACAGGGGAGGCTGATGGTGTAACCTTAAAGAAGCATTCCCCTGACCAGGTAGGACAGGCTTGGAAAGGAAAGTTAGGAGGGGTTTACACACGTGCCTGCACACACACGTACACGCGCAGAGCTGGGCGTTGTGAAGAGGAGTCCTGCTTGTTTGTTTGTTCTGCCAAGCCAGTCCCTCTTCTACAACTGATCCATCAACAGGCTTCCCGACACACTCGGACCCGTGAGCCCTGGAAGGAATGCTGGCTCCATGGCCTCACTGTGCCAGTGGGAAAGGCGTGCTGCTGCATAGATTGGAATTTTGAAAAAAAGGCAAAAACTGGGGCACAAGTTAAATCTGAAAGAGCTCTTAGAAAGTTTATACGGTCCTCCAGACAAGTTCTATTAATTTTAGTCGCCAAGCCACGTTTCTGAATAGCATAAAGTAAATACTGCTGTGTTTTAGCCAGGTTTCGCGGTTAATGTATACACTGCATCTGTGTATTAAAAAAGTTGGCGTCGTTTTGTGCCCTGTTGACCGTCATCCAGAACTTTTTATTGATTTAAATATATCCGAAAGCAATATGAATATTTATGTTTAGCAAGGAAAAGGAAAACGCCAGCCGGGCCCACCGACTTGATCTTTCTAAAGGGTTGTGGGTAAATGCCAGCGCTCAAGTGTCGTAGTTTAATTCCCAGTGCCACCTCGGAGGCTTGGGAAGTCCCCTTCCATGTGAAAAAACAAATTTTGCTCCTGCAGCACCAAGCAGGATTGCTGTTGGATGAGGCTGATGGCACAGAGGGAAAAGTCATCACCTTCTTCCTGCAGTGCTAATGAGACAATTATGCAGTAAGAGAAACGTGCAAATAATTTTGCCATAGGCATGAATGTCAAGGGGCCAAGTGTGGGTGTATGTATTTTCTGGGAGATGCATTTTGTCTAAAGGCACGAATACTAGTGCAGAGAATAAATAAGGGGAGGGTAAACCTGATCCCAGGAGCTTTGAAGTCTTAATGCTGATCTAACCTGTTAAACGCTTTCTTTTATTTAGAAAGGAAAATCTGTTTAGGAAATGTGTGGTGTAAGCCTGTCCTCAAAACTGCTAACTGTTTCTTCCTTTTGTAACAACACAAGGAAAATTAACTTCCCACTGAGACAAAAACGAGGTCAGCTTAGTCTTTGTACTCTAAGCCACACACTAAACATTGGTATGTAAACAATTTGGAGGCTTTTCTTGAGGGTACGGGGAAAAACACTTTTAAAAACCTCTGGGTAATGAAGAAGGGCAAGTAAATGTGTTGAGCAGAGAATAGAGCGGATCCTGGAGTCGTTCCTGTTCTTAGTGCAAGACGATTTTACAGAACATACGGAGAGGTGCTGGGGAGGAGCAGCTATCATCTAGTGTGATTTATTTTATTAGTGCAGACTATGAGCTGGATCATTTTGACCTTTCTGTAAATTGAGGTCATTGTGTGTCACCAACACAAACCCTCCCTCGAGTGAGTAGTGGCTTAGATGGAGGTTCATGTCTTGGATGTCAGCTCAATGGGAATTACACATGGGGTTTGTCACCGGGCTATACAGTGTGTGACACTGGGGCTAGTGGGTCAGACTTTATCATCACTGTAAGGCCTTAATCTCTGGCTGAGTTAATCCTGTAGAGCCCGCCCAGGTCAAGACCTGGCATTCTTCTTGTTCTATGGAGTCATTACAGGAATTAATGTATTGTAACACGCTGTAGCTTGGCTGCTGGAGTCGCTTGTCTTGGTGAACAGTTACGAGGTGTGTTCCGGTGGTGTGTTCGCAAAAGGAGAATGGCAGCTGCTATGCATCAACAGAATTCCTTGTTCATTAACGCAAACGCATGTAGCAGTCACAGCAACCTTTGAAAGAGCTCTGTGACAGCGTTATCAACTAGACAGGGTATTGGAGCAGAAGGAATGGGAGATTTCTGCTTGACTGTCCACACTTAACTACCTAGGGCTGATCAGAAAAGGGCTTCTGGGCCAGCTCTCTGCACTGACCAAAGTGGTGGGGGTTGACTATTCAACGGGAAGCGGGGATTTTCCTGAATTAAACATGGATCTGGTTGCTGCTTTTTGTAACACCATAATCGCTGCTTGCATGGAAGCTGCTGTTCCTTTAACGATTGCCTGGTAGCAAATTAAAGCTGGCGAGCGGGAGCCTGAGCTGAACACGCTGAGAAGTCTGTTGACATTTTCTTTTCCTTGACAGGGCTTCAGGTCTTGCTGTAGGGAGCTAACATGGGAAGTCAGTAATAACTTGTCAAGGAGAAATGGCAAATAACCAATAAAACTATCTGAGTCAAACTAAGCTGCTAATGTATCTAAAAATGTGTGTGGAGTTAACATGAACTGTATGGGCTGTAAATTAAGATAACAGTCAAGCCTCGCTAATCTGCACTTCGCTAGACCACACGCCTCTTAGTGCACGCCAAAAATGTGCAGTCTCTGCCCCTGCCTCAGCCAGCAGCTAACAGCAGATGCTGCAGGGAAGTCTCCTGTTACCAAGATGACATTATTTTCACAGCGAGTGCTGGAGTGTGTTTTCTGGGAGACAGTCAGTGCTCATAAATAAAGCAGAGAAGGCTTAGGTGGACCAGAATCAGTGAAATGCAGGGAGAGCGATACGGTCAGTGGCCGCACTGGGTGCAACTTGGCCCTCTGTGGACAACCCCAAGAGCTTGAGAGGTGCACGGTCCTTACTCAGTCCCTGTCCTGCAGGCTTGGTTTGCCCTTAGGGGCTAACTCGCCAAATCTGCAGGTTTGCATTGCCTCCAGCCATCAGTGCAGACTAGTGATGCCCTATTTATGTTCTCCCTTGGTATTACAAATAATGACTTCATTTTTAAATACTCTGAGGACTGTACTTTCGCCGTTACGCCTCACGGCTCAAGTTTGAAGCGTAGCAGACCTTGAGTGGGTGTTCACCCCCAAGAAGCATTTTGGATTTGTCAGACTTCTCCCTAGTTTTAAGGCACTGAGGATATTTTACCTTAGTTTTGGATCCTCACACAGTATCAATGCCTCAAACTTCAGTCAGTTTGCAGGGAGACCTCTTTGTGTCTTGTTGAGTCTAACAATAAACGGTGATGATACGAAATACCTGATGGGTTGGAACAGAGTTTGGCTGTGTCTGCGCTATACCTGATGCATCTGGGGTAGCAGTTTGCTTCTGAAACGTGGCACTGACCATGCATGTTTCTCGCCCTCCAGGCAGTTGGGCTCCTTCTGTCCTACCAGGAAGGACCCTTCCAGAGTGTGTCTGTTGCAGCTCCATGCTTCCCTGAGGGTGCTCAGCACGAGGCACATCCAGACCCTCCTCCCTGCTTGTTCCTGCAAGGTACCCAGGGCACAGCCCTGAGGCTGTCCCACAGGCAGCTGTCAGGGGCAGTGTGCCTGGCAAGTGGGGAGAGGTTTGCATTCAAATCCGAGTGTTGTTCCAAGCTACAACTCACACAGGCAGGGTGAAGAGGTACACGAGAGATGTAAGCTCAGCAGGTTCGAAATCTGATGGCAGACTTGTACGTGGCTCATTCCCATCCCACCGTCAGACCCTCTGTGAGCAGCTCTGTCGCTTGGTGAGGGAGTGATGCTTCTCTCCAGCATGTCTCTTACTTGCAGCCCTGTTTCTGTTTCTCAGGACTCTCTGTGCAGGAGCTCTGTCCCAGATCCCGCTCTGAAGGGTGACTGTGCAGCCGGGCTGAGCCAGTGAGACTCTGCCAGCAGTGGGGTAAAACAAGCTGCTCCAGGAGCACAGCCCCTGCTTCTTTGGAAGTGACGTGTTAGTCCTGATGAGGTCAGACCTTTGATGTGACCTGGGCTTTCAGACAGGTAGTTTCTTTCTGAATCTTACCCTTCCTGGTGCTGAGCATTTTGGGTTGACTGCAGGTAATTCTTGTTAGAATGAAGTCAAATGTGCTTTCACCAATTTTCTATACCACGCACAAAAGGCTCAGTGCTTTGTTTGGTGATGCCACACGTGTTCACTGTTTTGTCTTAGAACTTTCTCATGCTGTATGGATTGGGACAAGTCTCAGTTTGATTGCACAGTTAACACAGCCCTGTTCCCATTTTAGTTACACTAGTCTTACAATATTGCTTACACTGATTTCTGAGAACTGAGTAGCTCCAGGAAGGAGAATGCCCGGATCCTATTACCTGAGAGCTTCATTATCCTCCAAACACCTAGGAGAGACTCCACTACCCTTCATCACTTGAGGCCAGAGCTATGTGTCTGGAAAACGCCAGAGGAGAGGTCAGTACAATAGATGACAACAAAATAAATCCATATGGATACAGAAAATAACTCTTTCTGTACCTTTTTCCATACCTAGCAGGAAGATTAACGAAGGCTTTGAGCCTTGTTGGCACGTGAAAACCCGGAAGTGCCTTGTACTGCTTGGCCACGCAAGTGAATCCCAAAGGTGATGGCTTCACGGTGACCTGCAGAAAGCCCAGACGGCCTGGCTGGGTTTATCTGGCTGGGAATGTGCTCTTGGATGGGCTGTCTGCAGGGGTGAAGGGACTGGGATACGAAATAGCTTGGAGGGACTACTGCTGCTGTTAGAGCGAGGGAGGGGAAGGATTCATGAGGCTTCCCTAAAGAGCTGTGCTAAAGCTTACTTCCCTGGTTCCTTCCTGCAGCTCTGGGAAGGGAGGAAGGAGTTGAAGCTCCATCACCTCCTGAAGCTGAGCTTTCTCAAGCACCAAGCTGTGTCTTGGGCTTGGGGAAAGGGAATGCATCCCTGCCAGAAGTGTCCATTGGCTCTGGCAGGTTGCTTTCTTGGTTACGACAGCTTCCTCAATTGTTTACTGGCTGCTCTTTGCCTCGTGGACCGCAGGAACTGAGCACTAAAGTGACCTCAGTCCTGACAGGGAATGTCCTTCCTGGAGAGATAATGGGACTTCTCTTTTGGTGTTGCTCCTGGGTAGGTTCCTGTCCCCCAGGCTGGCGGAAGGAGCTTGTTCATCTGGGGACCGGGGTCTGTGTGACAGAGTGTGACGCCTGGGGGTTGTTTCATTTGGATCTGTGGCCTGCTCACTTGAGGCATGGGCAGAAGGTACAATAGCGGAGGGCTGGTGTTTCTCCGGAGCCTTCCCTTGTGTATGAGGAAGGTGAGACAAGTTCTCAAGGCTGCCAGGAGGGGATCATTCTCCCTCAGCATCTCGCCGAGCTCTCGCATCTAGCTGCTGAAGAGTAATAGAAGCAGGTAAATGACAAATTCTGTGCGGGGAAGCCCAGCTCTGGGCGGCCGCGCAGAATAACGATGAAGAAAAGCCTAATATATCGCCAGACTGTCACAGTGCATGGCCGGGAGGTCGGCACCCTCGTAATTATGGAGTGATGAATCCGAGGGAAGAAGCCAACATTAACAGAAAGACGTGATTGTTTCAAATTCTGACCACCTTACTGGGTGGCTTCCCTGAGAAGATGTTCCAGATGTCGTCTTGGCATAAATTAATCAATTTCAAAACATCTGCAGGGTTTCTTAGAAAACATGGAATTTAACAGACAGTGCACGTGCTCCCCTTTGCCCTTCTGGGTGATATTTTGATTCAGGAAGGGGATGCAGGCACTTGCTGTTCTTACCGTCCAGAGCTCATAGGCTGGAAGGCTGCTCAAAGTTTTTTCTTAACTCTGGGGGTTTTTTTCTTAATTATTATTTTTAAAAAGGGCTCCTGATACAAAGCAATGAGGCAGCCAAGCCCTCTGGGACTCTGTGTGCATGTGTGTGCTGGAAGAGCAGTCTGACTTGAAAACCTCCCCCTGTCCCTCCTCCTGCCCCCGCGGTGCAACCCATTGCGCCGGGAGGTCAAATATTCAGCGGCTTGAGTGACAGGATCTTTAACGGCGCCTTTTTCATCAGCAAGCCAAGTCATGTGCCCGCTTGTCTGTCATATCTGTACTCGAATTGCTTAAATATTGTTTCAGATGGGGAGGTTTTAATCTGGGTATGCAGAGAGGAGTAATGCTGTGGGGGGATGTTTAATTGGCTCCCAGCAGAGCAGCGGTGGTGTGTGGGTTTTTTCCTCTAGAAGTGTTACCATTTTCACGTCCTATTAATGTCCTCTGGTAGTTTAAATACAGCATCGCATTACAGTGGGGTTTGTTTCCCTCCCAGACTGAATACAAATGAAGGTCATTTACTTGTATTTTTAGAAGGTTCGGAAAACTTAGCAGATTTTTAGCTTTGAACAGCCTTGTTGACTGTTGTATGTCTGCACAAAAACATTTCCAATAAACCTTTTATTAAAGCAGCCCAACGGACCGAGGCTCGTTTTGTTTCATCTCCCCCGCAAGTTTTGCAGCAAGAGTTCAATGTTGAATGCATTTGGGATTTAGCCTGCAAAGCTGGTGAGTGGATTGGTTTTTATTTTTTCCATGACCTTTTGGGTGTGTTTTAAGGGCCTGCTTCGGTTAGCGCCAAGGACGAGGCTTGGGTTCCTTTAGTGAGTCTCGAATCAGGCCCCAACACGAGACTAGTATGGCAAAATAAGAATGGTGGAAGTGAGATTCCAGCAGGTACCTGGTATTTGAATAATGTCTCCAGGTGGGAAACCATCTTTTTATGTAAACCAGGTGGGTAGATAGTGTCCTGCAAATGACATGTTTAATCTCACCAAGGCTTCGCCAAAATAAACCTTGGAAATCTTTTGTCCCAGCTGAGTCGCATGGACGCAGCAGGGCAAAATTAAGCCCTAAAATCTCCTTTCCTCCCTTTTTGCAGCTACGTTGGCAAACGTAGCAGGGCCTGTGCGCTCTTGTGTTTGTTGGGGGAAGGCGGTCTGCTGACACGTCAGGATGTGAGGTGATGCAAGACCATGAGAGGTGATTTCTCCAAGCCATCCTGAGCACGGAGGCAGGATCTCTCCTGCCTGATCAGGAGTACCACATCCAGTCCCTGCTGCTGATGCTCGGCTGACGCTGCCGAGCTCGCCGTGTTGCCTTGCCCAAGGAAGTACCTCTCAAACTCGCTTGCCTCAAGCAAGACTGACACTGTGCAGCACCACAAAGGCGCTCATGTCCCCAGCAGCTCTGCATCCGTATGCTCCGGGGGACACATGCTGTGATCCTCTCTGCTACTCTATGTTCTTTCCATGTAACTAGTATTTTTTCGTAGCGAGCTGTGAACCACCTTGTCCCTCACGCTGCTGGGAAGCTGGGGCGGTTGTGCGGGAGACCCTCAGCCGGGCCAGCCTGGGAGCTGAGACCTCTCAGGGCACAGCCAACCCAAGGCAAGAGCAGCATCCTTCCTAACAGATCCATCGTGTGCACCGCGTCGGCAGCGGTCTTCCCGTCACAGCTGAGGTTAAACTTGTAGAAAAGATTGGCCGCCTTCGATTTTTGGTGACCATAGGGAACACAGATTATAAGATCCCTGTAAGTAAAAGTGTATGAGCTTTAACAAAGAGATCTTCTTGTCCAAATGTTGTTAAATAATGGAATTACACAGATTTTTATCAGGAATTAAAAGGAAAATTTATATATAGTCTGGCTAAAACTTTTCCTCCTTAGGGTGCTGTAACTTGATGAATGTTTTTTTTCCTTATAGATTGCTGACAGGACCACTTTTAAGAGCACAGAGAGACTTTTTTTTTTAAAAAAACAACAAATTACTTCTGGATTTTTTTTTAAATTAGGAAACAACAAGGAGGTGTAAGCCAAACTTCCCCTCTTCCCTTTACAAGTCATTGCTTGAGCACATTTCAGACCGCTTTTATCCCAGAAGCCAGCCCTAGTACCTGCTTTTCCTTTGCAGGGAAATAAAAAGCGAGCGATGAACTCCTTGTGTGTCCCTGTTGTGCTGCGGTCGACGCCTGCTCCTTCCCTGGGCCTCTGTAGCAGCCGTCCAGCCTGCAAGAGTGTAGCAGCAGGAACCTCGCTGCACGCAAAAGCTTCTCACACATCTGGGCAATCAATTATGCCGAAGTAAAATGGATGGTAAACTGGAATGAGCTTTATTGGGTTGGTGGTGGGAGATGTCGGTGCTCAGGCGGCTGTTCCCGCACTGTCATCTCTTCTGTAGCACACTGAAAGGGAAATGATTCTGAGAATGGTTAAATATAATGGATTGCTGCTTTTAAACCCCTTATTGGATATATTAGTTGACTAATCACCTCAGAGACTTTCCCTCTAGCAGTTTGACAGGCAAGGCTGTGAGAGCGTCTAGTGCTCACGTCCCAGAGCCAAATCCTTGCCGGCGCAGCTGTTAAGTCCGTTGCCGGCAGTCTTCGGTGCCTCATACCAGACCAAAGGAGAATTGAAGTCCCTAAACCCGCAGATTAATGCTGAAGTCTGAAATGGGAGCATTAAAAAATAAAAGTGTAACTGAGAAAGGTCCGGTTGAGGAATGTTAAGCAAGAAGATTTCAGAAACTTAATCCCTTTCTGTGTGTGCTGCTGCAAAAGTACCCAGCCACCTCGCACCGGCCCTCCCTCCTGCACAGCCCTGAGCCCCTTACAGCTCCCCTGGATTTAGGGTGCAGCAGGTCCTCAGAAACTTGGAAGGAGCTGTGGGTTTTCTCCCGCTTCCTCCTCAGCAGAAATACGGGGATGCAGAGAAATGAGGCTTGAAACATCACCGAAAGCCACTGCTGGCTCTTGGCAGCCCACGCTGAGGACGGAGCTCTAGGGCAGACGGTGGGCAGGCTGTGTCCAAGGTGGGGGAGTGGTTGCTGGAGGGGCCTTGGTGTAGTGGCCATGCTCAGCCAGGACACGCGCCCTGAGAAAGCCCAATAGGAGGGAGCTCATAGACCAACACAGGATAGTTTGGGTTGGAAGGGACCTTAAAGACCATCTAGTTCCAACTCCCCTGCCATGGGCAGGGACACCTTCCACCAGACCAGGTTGCTCAAAGCCTCATCCAGCCTGGCCTTGGACGCTTCCAGGGCTGGGGCATCCACAGCTTCTCTGAGCAGCCAGAAAAATGTCTCACGTGGCATTTTTCATGCCAGGACTGATCTGATGGACAGTGATGGTGAAAGAGGTGATGCTGGCTTCCCTCTACATCTTATTGGGTGCTGCCCCTGAGGGGGCCAAGCTTTCAAGGGGTTTTGGCACTTAAATCCTGCAGCAAAGTGCCTGGGAGCTTCAGCACTCACACCGCCTTGGGCATGATGGCTTGGCTGGCACTGACCTACAGCCTGATCACAGATGTCCAGCACAGTTGTCGCAGCAACAAGACTGGTTTGCTGGTCTTGATGGATGCTCTGGAGTTGGTGGTACATGCTGGTAACCAATACAGGCAGCAGGAACACCTGCCGGTCCCTCTGCAGAAAGATGACTGGAAGAAAGGGACCATGGCTTGGGTTTGTGCGGTGGGCTGGATTTGTCACTGGGCTGGTCCATCTTCCCATTTCCTTTCTCCACACTGTGGAAGGAACTGCCTGCAAACGTGCTAGTACAGGCTTTTGTTTGGGGAAAAATGTAATGTGGTCCTAGTGTTGGTCCATTTGGATGTGCTGGTATCGGAGCTTGAACGACACACCTATATTGTACATACTGATGTGTACCTTACACATGCTGTGTAACAACTGCGTGTTTACCCATGTACCATGAAGGTGGTATTTCAGCTTTCCGACGGGGTGCCAGATCCTGACTGCACAGCGGCTCCACAGCGATTGCTTTTGGTTTGCACCGACGTAAACTGAGAATCCCTTTTCCTTCCATAACAGCACATTTACAGTCACATGCAGGCTGTCTGATGTGCGACAGTCAGTAGGGTTCTGTCTCTCAGAAGCAAATATTGAAGGAATTAGGAGCTGCATAAGCCAGTATTTACCATTTGGGTAATAAATTATAGCAGAGACTGCACAACGTGCTGCATCCTCATCTTGGAGGAGCAACATCCTGTAACGAGTGGCCGCAGTGCCGTTGAGCTCCCAGAGGTGTTTGGCCCAGCAACGCCCAGCTCTGTGCCCAGCTGCATCAAATGTAGCTTTCAAAGTACTTTCCAAACCTGATGGAAGGAAGTTCCTCAACATCTTGGGCGGGAGATAGGTAAGCAGTTTCATCGCGGCCTGATCTCTGCTGTCTAACACGATGCTCGCTTGCCCCAGCTTAGCAGCGTTGACGGGATCCGAAGTGGTGCCTTCCTGCATTTTTATTTTCACGGAAACCTACGAAGACAAAGTGGTGTGGGCCGTGCCCTGAGCCGCTCAAGCATTAAACACGAGGAAGGCTTGATGGAAAGCAACTCATCTGTTGAATTAAACAACATTTTTCAGCTTGATGTATCATTGTTTGCCTTGATTTTGCTGGAGGCTTTATGAAGGACTTGTGACAGCAAATAAGGGACTGCTTGCCTGGAAGTAAAGGATTACTGTGTTTAGGATGCTAGTTCTACATGTTCTTGGATATTTGAATTCTACTTCAGTTATTGTAAGCCTCCTGAGTGGGCAAAAAGAGCCTCTGATGGCGGATGAGAGTCTGTTTTCAATGTTTAAGGTATTTTCTTTCGTATTCCCTGACATACTGCAGACGAGAGAAGGAAATGACGCCTGTCCTCGGCGAGCAGCGCATACCCACCGGGCCTTGCCCAGTGCAGAAGGTGACTGAGTTATTACCTGCATGGTTTCATTTCATCAGAAATAGCCACCAAAATTGATACGTGTTAAGAAAAAGTAAATTAAGCTTCTTTTGGAAAGCCAGGGGCCAGTACAACACTGGAGGCTCTTGCAGTCTGAGAGACGTGATTCACGTTACGCTCCAGGGAGGTTTCCCTCCCCTCTTCTAATGAAAAGTAAGTGGATACTCGGCCTCTGACACACCCAGCAACTTTAGGGCCATGCCTAGCAAAATGTTGGCCACCTTCCTCTCAGTATTTGGAAAACCAGGAAGACATCACCATTGGCGTTAACTGGGCATGTATTTTCCTAATGAAGCTGTGCTTCTGCTCATTAACAGAAGATCCCATCCAGCACAGCTGGTCCAGCTCAGCAGCCACTGCAGGGCAATGCCCAGCTCTCCACAGGGCACAGGGCTGATATGGGGGCAAGGAAGAGATGGAAAAGACAGGAGACCCAGGGAAAACATTGTGAACAAGCCAGCATGGAGGGACTGGAGAAGGTGAGAGGTGCAGGGTCATGAGCCAGATGAAAAAAGCCAGGGGTGAGCGTGCTGAGATTTTCCAGATATGAAGAACAAATTAAGCCAAGCAAATACGACAGCATTTCTGTGGGCAGATTAGAAGACTGGTAAGTGTTGGGATGGGAAGAGGTGTCTGCAACAGGGAGAGAGGAGCCAGCCCTGCGGTAGGGCTGCAGTGGCTTCTCAGGGACAATTGCACCTGGGGTTGGGTCCAGCCCAGGAGGTGGGGGCTGGCACACCCTGGGGTGCTGAGGCAAGGCATCACCCATGCCAACCTCACCTCCAGGGCTTGCTGCAGGTGGGCCAATGCTGAGAGAGTTTGGTGCAAAGCAGCCATGCCATGGGGTTGGTTCACGTGAGGGCTTCCCGCGGGTGAAGCCCACACTATTTTGTGCCACGTGATTCTGCTTGTTTTGGCTGGGATAGAGTTAATTTTCCTTACAGTAGGTAGTATGAGGCTATGCTTTGGATATGTGCTGAGAAGGATACTGACAACATGCTAATCTGTTTAGCTGTTGCCAAGCAATGTTTACATTAAGCCAATGACTTTTTCAGTTTCTCATACTGCTCCTGTGTTCCCAGCTGCTTCTCTGCAAGAAGCTGGGAGGGGAAACAGCCAGCACAGCTGACCCAAACTGGCCAAAGTGGACATATGCCATAAAACATCATGCTCAGTATTTAAGTTGGGGGAAGTTGGCTGGGGGGCTCGCTGTCTCACTGCTCAGGGACTGGCCAGGTGTCAGTCAGCAGTTGGTGAGCAGTCGTATCTTTTTGTTGTTGTTTTCCTTTTCAATACATATTATTATCATTATTAGCAGTAGTATTTCCACCCAAACTGGCCAAAGTGGACATATGCCATAAAACATCATGCTCAGTATTTAAGTTGGGGGAAGTTGGCTGGGGGGCTCGCTGTCTCACTGCTCAGGGACTGGCCAGGTGTCAGTCAGCAGTTGGTGAGCAGTCGTATCTTTTTGTTGTTGTTTTCCTTTTCAATACATATTATTATCATTATTAGCAGTAGTATTTCCCATTGCATCTTATTATCAGTAGTAGTA
>NW_010247173.1:0-8305 GCF_000690775.1 Eurypyga helias | reverse complement strand
CACCGTTTGACGCAAAGCAGCCATGCCATGGGGTTGGTTGACGTGAGGGCTTCCCGCGGGTGAAGCCCACACTATTTTGTGCCACGTGATTCTGCTTGTTTTGGCTGGGATAGAGTTAATTTTCCTTACAGTAGGTAGTATGAGGCTATGCTTTGGATATGTGCTGAGAAGGATACTGACAACATGCTAATCTGTTTAGCTGTTGCCAAGCAATGTTTACATTAAGCCAATGACTTTTTCAGTTTCTCATACTGCTCCTGTGTTCCCAGCTGCTTCTCTGCAAGAAGCTGGGAGGGGAAACAGCCAGCACAGCTGACCCAAACTGGCCAAAGTGGACATATGCCATAAAACATCATGCTCAGTATTTAAGTTGGGGGAAGTTGGCTGGGGGGCTCGCTGTCTCACTGCTCAGGGACTTGCCAGGTGTCAGTCAGCAGGTGGTGAGCAGTCGTATCTTTTTGTTGTTGTTTTCCTTTTCAATACATATTATTATCATTATTAGCAGTAGTATTTCCCATTGCATATTATTATCAGTAGTAGTATTATTATGTTATTTAATTAATTTTCAATTATTAAACTGCTCTTATCTCAACCCATGAGTTTTCTTACCTTTTTCCTCTGATTCTCTTCCTCATCCCACTCTGGGAGGTGAGTGAGCAACTGTGTGATGCTTAGCTGCTGGCTGGGGCTAAACCCTGATATTGGTCCAGCCTGGTGGGCATCCCCCAGTGCTGAGGCTGTTACAGCACCAGTGGCTGGTGTTACTTGGCCATTTGTGTTGCACAGAAATACTTTCAGAGGGATGAAATGCTCCTCTCCAGGACAGCAGGGGACACTGTGAGCCCCCAGGGAGGGCAGGGTCTCACTGAGCTGGATCCATTCAGTGCAGGTGGGGAAGGGAGAGGGCTTAAGTGACTTGTTCAGTCCATTTGCAAGTGATTCTGGGCAGGAAAGTGTTGCAAATCCCACTGAGGACAGAGAAATAATACAAAGGGACCTACAGAGAAGCAAGAAATGTGAGCAGGAAACAATAAATTGAGATTCAGCTTGGAATAATACAAGGGAATACATGTGGGGAATAATATTTAGTAACAGCTTCAGTGGGAGGATAAGAACGGGAAAGCAGAAAATCTGGAGGGGAAAGAAAAGCTTTGGCAAGACCAAAAATGAACAGCAAATTAGGTATTTTGAAAGGGAGGTGCTGAGGTTAATGGACTGAGCTGGGACCCAAATGTCTCCTGTGGGCATTATGGGCTACATTTAAGCAACGGCCTCTAATTGCACCAAGCTTTGTTTTCCCCTAATAAACGTGGCGATGGCTGGTAACAGCTGTGCGGGGGCACCCGAACCTCGGGCTAATGAGGAGGAGCAGCCTTTGTCCTCTCATCATGCCCAGCTAATAGGTAGGACGTTCCACAGTGGCGCTCCATGTGGGCGTTGTGAGGGGGTCGTGTCGCTGGCGATGATGGTTTTGTGCTCTCCTGCTGCCTGGCTCACTGGTTTGGGCCCCCATCTTGCTCTGTGCCACCACTGGTGGGGTTGCCTGCAGCTGCCCTGGGGTCACCCCCCCTGCTCACCCTTCCCCTGGCGAGGACACCAGTGGCACCTTGATGTGTGCTGTGGGCAAACCACCGTCACCACCGCTTACCGCACGCGAGAGCGTCAACTTAAGGGGTGTAAACAGCAGGGAAAAACAGGAATTGTTTAGGGCTGTCTGGGAAGATGGGACTGAGTAACGGGATGAAACTGAGCCAGCAGAAAGGTGTATGGTCTCTCCAGGTGGGTTTCCTGAGCTGTGTGACCTGCCACGGAGAGCCCCATGGGCAGCACTCAGCCAGGGCTGCAGGGTGGGAGAAGTGTGTGCCAGGGTGTTTCCATCACTTCTTACGTAAGGTTTATATGAGGATGAAAAGTACTTACAGGCCACACAGCAGGTTTAGAAGCGTGGCTGCAATTTTTTAATCCTCAGATTTTAGGCTCTTGCGTTATAAAGAATAGAGGAAGACCAGCTCTCCTATGGCACCATTGGTTTTCCAGTGGTCAGACCCGTGAGCTGCTGTGCCCATCCTGGCCCCTTGTCCGAGTTGTGCAGCTGCATGGCACCAGGGTTTTCCTGTCAGCATATTGCACGTGGGACTATTCCTTCTGAGCAGCCATCAACTAGACCCTCGTCTCAGCTAGCGATGTGGCCTGTAAGAAGGCCACCACTGCTTGTGCACGCTCAGAGTCTATCAGCAAGTTTTCAGCCTTTTTCCCCATGTCATCCGTAGTCGCCATGTGCAGCAAGAAAAACCCCAACCTTCTTGACCAGGGGAAAATACTGCCAAGGAGCAGTTTTAACCTAATACTAATAACCTAATACTGCCAAATCCACCACTAAACTGAGTCTCTAAGCATCACATCTACAGGTCTCTTAAAATCCCTCCAGGGATGCTGATTCACCCACTTCCCTGGGCAGCCCATTTCAATGCCTGATAAGAAGACATTTTCCCTAATATCCAATCTAAATCTCCCCTGGCACAACTTGAGGCCGTTTCCTTTTGTCCTATCGCTTGTCACCTGGGAGAAGAGACCAACCCCCACCCCTCTGCACCCTCCTTTCAGGCAGCTGTAGGGAGCGATAAGGTCTCCCCTGCACCTCCTCTTCTCCAGGCTGAACACCCCCAGCTCCCTCAGCTGCTCCTCACAGGACTTGTGCTCCAGACCCTTCCCCAGCTCTGTTCCCTTCTCCGGACACGCTCCAGCACCCCTATGTCCGTCCTGTAGTGAAGGGCCCAAAACTGAACACAGGATTCGAGGTGCGGCCTCACCAGTGCCCAGTACAGGGGGACAATCACTGCCTCAGTCCTGCTGGCCACACTGCTCCTGATGCAGGCCAGGATGCTGTTGGCCTTGGCCACCTGGGCACACTGCCAGCTCATATTTAGCTACTGTTGACCAACACCCACAGATCCTTTTCCCCCAGGCAGCTTTCCAGCCCCTCATCCCCAAACCTGTAGGGGGTTGTTGTGACCCAAGTGCAGGATCCGGCACTTGGCCTTGTTGGACCTCCTACAGTTGGCCTTGGTCCATCAATCCATCCTGTCCAGATCCCTCTGTGCATCCCGTCCTGCTCCTGCTCCCCAACTATGTCTGCAGCCAGTGGGACATGAGGGCCCTCAGCTCATCTGGTGCTCAGATGCCCTCCCCCTGCCCACCCCTTCCCTCCAACACTCCCCCTCAGACGTGTCCCACCAGGGTGCAGCATTCAGCCATGGAAGTTGTTGTTTTTACTATTCTTTAAAAGCACAGCCCGTCCTAAAACTGCCCTGTCTGGAGAAGGGGGCTGGGCAGATGTGCTCTTGTAGACCAAGTAAAGCACTAACTGAAGAAAAAACTGCAACAGAACAAACAGAACCGAAGTCACACCATAAAGTATTTATTAAGAAACAAAGGGGTCTTTTTTTCTTCCTTTGTAAGAAACACTTTAAATCAAGTGCCCTTTCAGAGATTTAAAAGCTATATCAAATGGTAACGTTGGTTTTACATTATTGTACATGACATTTAAAAAAAACACCACATCTCACAAGCTTCCTTTTATTACAACTCAGGTTTCTCTGCCTTCAGTTGTAAATTAACAACTACAGACTTAAATTTAACTTATTTTCTTTTTTTTTTTTTAAACAAGTAAACAATGTACAAAGAGATTCACCTGAATTTCATAGGTCAGAGGTGTCCTTGCCATGGCACGTGCAAGGCAGGCGGTGCAGGCGGGCCGGGTGGGTGAGAGCTGACTGGGTTCACAGTTGGGAATGATCACAAACGTATGGATGGGCTTGTCATCTGGCCACACGGCAACAGGCCAGGTCTCACCTGTGGCCAAGCCCCTCCAGCTCCTGCCGAAGCCACCAGCAGAGACAGACATCCGAGACGCCATGCCTGATGCCAACTCAGCTTTGGAAGGTCAGCGCGTGACCAAGGCAGAAAAACGTAAATCCCCACGAGACCTGAGTGCGCATTGGGTCCTTAAAAAGCCCGGCAGCACCCAGCCCTGGTGCACTCACTGCTTTTCCAGACCCCCCAGCACCGCACCGTGCGGGCAGAGCAGCACCGTCACCCACCGCCCCCAGCCAGCCTTGCCGAAGCCGCCCAGCCTGGCTGGAGGGGGAGCCCGGCCCAAAAGCCAAAGTTTCCGTCCAGGTCCTACACACTGAAAGGGCGATCGCAGCCAGGAACGGCAGATCTGGGATAAATTACCTATTCATTTTCCTACGTCAGTGGTCAAACCACGTCTGCCCGCTGCAGACTGCCTGCGTGTGGCACGCTTACGAGTAAACCGTCGGATTTGGCAATGCTTCCGCACCCACGCGTCATTTAAAAACAAGACATACAAAAAATAGTAGTATCACAGTTATTGCTACATACTGATACAGTATCGGACAATAAGAAACCTTTTATCAGCTCTGGTCTGGGTACAGTAACCGCCCGGTTTTGGCGCCCTCCCTCCGTCCTGTTTTGGCTGGAGAACTCATGGATGGAGATGCAGAGAGACCACATTTTTTTAAGAGACAAAACCAGCCTCGAATAGTTTGTTGCATCTGGGGAGATACGTTACAATTAGCACAGCCTGATTATTCCCAGCACGCTGTTGGAGAGGTACTTCTCCCCAGAGGAAGTAAATCAAAACAGAGCCAGCAGCTCCAGTGCAAAGTGTGTCCCCCTGCCATCGTGCCTCCTTCCTGACCCCGTGGCATCATGGGGAGCCACGAGCACCTTCATCCTTTGGTTGGGCCCTGTGTTTAGTTACAGCTGTGCCTTCCTACCCCTTGGCCCCACGGGTGAAGGAGACAAGGGGATGGGTTTCAAACCTCCGCCAGCCCCTCTGCGCCCAAGCTGGGGCGGCTTTGTGTGACCCCCTCACCAAGGGCTGGGGACTCGGGGCGGGCTGGTGGGGGGGATGAAACCCGTTTTCTTAAGGTCAGACTCGACAACAAGCAGGATTTGGGTCTGACGCCTTTGTGCGCATTCGCACAGGTTTGCTGTTTCACGGGAAGTGAGGTTGAACCGGGCGTGTTGGCGTCACAGCGCGCCCTTTCTCCGCGCAGCCCGTTCAGCTCGGGCACCGCGGGCTGTACCCAGAGCTCTGCTGGGCGTCAGGAAGGGCAGGCGCCTCGTACCCTGTTTTCAGTAAAGTGTTCGCAAAACCAGGCCTGCCCAAACCACTACTGGGTCCTGATCTCGAGGCGAAACCAACCTAAGAAGGGTTTCAAGTGCTGGCGTCACAGCGCGCCCTTTCTCCGCGCAGCCCGTTCAGCTCGGGCACCGCGGGCTGTACCCAGAGCTCTGCTGGGCGTCAGGAAGGGCAGGCGCCTCGTACCCTGTTTTCAGTAAAGTGTTCGCAAAACCAGGCCTGCCCAAACCACTACTGGGTCCTGATCTCGAGGCGAAACCAACCTAAGAAGGGTTTCAAGTGCACTGGAAGGAAGAGCAATTCACGCTTTTTTCCGATTCCTACATAAATACCAGGGACAAAGGAAATATTGGTCTTCACAAGGCTAAGAAGACCAAGCATTTCACCCCGAAGAAACCACAGGGGCTGGTACCAGCACCCCACACGCAGGGATTGCACTGTTCGGCGCCCAGTTATGATTGTCTGTAAAGCAATGGGAAATGTTGCGAAGGAGCTGGGAGAGAAGAGGTTTCTTAAGCACTGCGGTCTTGTACAGCGTAACAAAACTCTTTCTAGGAATTAATTAGGCAAATACTTCTGACCATGTCCTACCTGAAGGGCACTTAACGGGCTCCGGCATTTATCTCGCAAGTGCAGCGATCGGCAATGCATATGCATTTTCAGCGTAATCCTTCGCCGCTGTAAATCACGCGCTGGAATGAGAGCGTATCTGGCAACGTTAATTCAGAGATATCATCCTACAGTTTCTGGCAACGGACCCCGATGAAAATAAATGGTTTATAAACACTGTCTGACATGCATGAGCCTTTCGAAATTATTTACAAGTGATGTTCTGGGAGCTTCGTTCCAGGGAAGTACGTCTCCTCCGTTCAGTTTAGATATTAAAATCTGCCGGGCAGGGAGGGGGAGGAAGGCGTCAGCGCTACACAGTCACCGCGGGGTACATCTTCTGCTCGCTGTTGGTGTGCGGGTAGGGAGACTGGATCTGCCTGTAGCCGCTCTGCAAACCATCCAGGAAGGGGGGCACGGGGGTCAGCGGCATCGAGTCGTGCTGCACGGCGTAGCCCACGTACTGGGGGTGCAGGTACTGCCCCTGGTGCGGCACGATCTGGGTAGCCTGCTGGCAGTTCAGCACCGAGAAGTTTGTCGGCATGTTGACGTAGACGTTGTTCATGGTCCCTTCGGGCAAACAGCAGTTGGTCTGGGACCTGGTCGGGGGGGCTCTGGCCCCTGAGTTGGCGCTGGAGCTGGAGCTGGTGGCGGTGCTCGACTGGCGGGAGGAGGAGCCCCGGGAGGTGCTGGCACTTGGGATCATGGGGATAGTCTCCATCAGACGGGTGCCCCCGGGGGCTCGGCTCTGCTGGGGCTCCTGCTTGGGCCGCAGGCATCTGCAGCAGCAGGCTGCCACCAGCGACCCCAGGATGATGAAGGCGACAAATACTGACCCAACGATGAGGAACGGCACGTAGATGGGCACTGCAACGGGAAGGAAAATGTTGTCACTGGGGGGCAAGGACAAACCTCAGCAGTTCTGACAGAAGGTCCCGTCCCCCCCACCGAGCCCACCTACCCCAGCACAGGGCGAGCTCCGGCAACTGCGTGTGCAGCCGAGCACTTTACGCACAGGAGATGAAAAGGGCTGCTAAAACCAAGGGCTGGGGTTTCCAAAAGCATCCTTAAAGCTTCTAGCAGGGAAGAAAACCCACGGCTCATGCCTTGACAGAGGACAACTCGCACCTGTTGGTGGTGGCCTAGCCCACATCAACCACTGCTCCGCATCTCACCAGCTCTTGTCTCCAACACACCCCGCCAGAAAAATCAGGGAGAACACTGAGTTTGAACAACGCCTCAAGGAGATGCTCTGGGGGCAGGATCCCTGCTCAGAAGCATGGGGTGGTCAAACCCCGGTGCTGCATTGCATCCCTCCCCACCTCCAGCCTGCTCCAGCTGCTGCCACCCCTCAGGGCAGGGGGATAAGCCACTCTGCCACCCTGCAGCCCTGGGGACAAGTATCCGGCTGCTCCACACAGCAGTGGCGTTTCTTTGGGGAGAAACCACAGGGCGGGCAGTGGAGCGTCAGCACCACGCTCCGCTACCAGCATCCCTCCTTGTGAGGCTTAGGGAAAGGACATCCGGACAGGAGGAGTGAGGGCACGTGAGGGGTGGGAGCAGAAAGTACAAGAGATGCTTCAGCAGTGGGATTGGGAGCTCAGCAAGGCGCATGGCAAACACCACCCTTGGAAGGACCCGGGCTCCAGTCGCTCCTCGCTCCCAGGGAAAAGCCTGTTTTCTCCACCTCAGAACTAAATCTGCACAGATATACCCAGGAATAAGGAGGGGAAGGTGTCTCCCTTCAGCACTTGCGAACGCTGCCGACAACACGCCTGGGCTTCATCATTTCCACCAAAACCCAGCAGCCCTGAGACCCCGGCAGGGCTGCAGACCCCCGCCTAACCCGAGCGATGTGCCCACGGGGGACACGGCTGCCCCTCCCGCGAGCTAAGGGGTGCCAGCGCGGGGCAAGGGCTCCCACACCTGCCCAGCCCTACACACTGCCAAGAAAAACGTCTTGCTCTCAGGACAGCAAAGAGGGTTCTCTGTCCGCTCCAGAGTACCTCCACGCACAACCCACCACGGCGAGTTATTCACCAAAAGGCCATGTTTCTCCCCTTTCTGGTTTAAGAAGGGTGGAAATCACAAAAGCGTCTTGCATAAAGGTTTCTCTACTCCAGCGCCCGGCACTACAGCAGCTCTTGAGCAGACTCTCACGCGCAAGTTTTCCGACTAGATCTGTCCTAATTCTAACATCGCTTCAGGCTACTCCTGGTGCGTTCAGCACGTGGGGATGAAGTTTGAGCAGCGGCAGAAAGCCTCGAGTTTATCCTTCCAATCCAGTCTCGTACAGACCAGTCCTCAGCGGGGGTGTCTGAGCCGGGAGACCGCGCACAAGCGGAGCGGGGACCAGCCCGTGTCCCTTCGCTGCTGCTCATCACGTTTCGTTTTTTCTTCCCTTTCGAGCACAAACGGGGCTGAGGAGCCAACTCGGAGCCGCGCACGACACGCGGCTCGTCCGGAAAGCCGTCCGGTGAAGAAGACGGGGCCGGGCTTTCGGATAAGGGAGGGGGAAGCAGCGGC
>NW_010247172.1:0-15569 GCF_000690775.1 Eurypyga helias | reverse complement strand
TAGAGACAAGGATGTCATGCAAGATAGTACCAAAGCCTTTGCACAAATTCAGGTAGATGACATCAGTTGCCTGTCCTCTATCCACCAAGGTCATGACCCCATCATAGAAGGGCACCATATTCGGGTTCTGCCATATGTACTTTATGTACTTGATGGGACAGAAAGAGTGATGATGCAAATGCTGACTAGAATGTTTGGTTCTTCAATTCCTGTTTCGTCAAAGGCATTGCTACCTTTTCTTTCTTATTATGTCTCACTTTTTTTATCTGATCCAATTCCTTCCTCAGAAATTGGTACAAGATATTGAGCATACCATTCCTATTGTTTTTGCCATAGTTGTAATGTTTGCTCTCTCTTTTGACTTTCAAACTTGTGTGTCTGCAAGAAATATTTTTATGTATTTATCACTGATAAATTTCAGGTCTTCCTGGAATAAAAAGCCAATGATTGTAATTATTTTGGATGAAAATGTATTTGCAATATTTCTCAGGCTTAATCTTTTCATCTTGTCAGATTGGATTTATGAAGTTACTGCCTGTTCATTTTGCATCAAAGTTAAGTCTTCTATTTTTCAATGTCCATTCTTTTCACATGATATTTTTTTTAAAAAATAGTTCCAAATTGATGCTCTTGGAGTTCAGCATCAACTGTTCAAGCTTTAAGAGTGGTCTAAATCCTACTCCCAGTCCAGAGGTTGAATTAGTAGACCAGATAGTCACATTATGAAATCGGCATCGCTTCATGATCTCCAGTCCTTTGGTAAAGAATAATTTGAGCTGAGTGATTTGATTGAACAGTTTTTACAGAATAGAGTCAGTTTCTCATGGAGCACATTTCAGAGTGACTTATTTGCTTTAGAGAAAAAAGATTTCTAGGACTCATTCAGCCAGATTTTTAACTCAGGGTGACTGCTGATCATCACAGCCATCCAAGCTGTCACAGATGTTGTGTTAAGAAAGCTATTGACCGTCAGTGGGTAGTAAAATTTTTCTGCTTTCACTTTATTGCTGCCCCCATTAAACCATCCTCTCAGGTACTATATTTGTGTAACTGGTTCTGTCCCCTACGGTCTAGAGTCATTAGCCCATTCCTCAATAGTGGACTACATAATGCTTTCTTAATTAACCCTGTGGATCTTGTTGCCCCAGATAACATTTAAATGGGAGTTTGTAGCTGTAATATCTTGATATAGATTTCCACTGGAAGTGCTTGAATAGAATACAGAATTTCAGGGAGGCAACCTAAAACCCCACAAGACACTTCTGAGCTAATTACAACATTGCTTGTCATTTCAAACTAGAAAGCAATGAATCTTTTCAAAAAAGAAAAGATTAATTGTCAAGACATCATTCCTCTTTTGAATGCCATCAGCTGCAAGTAATTTGAGTTTCTGCTAAACTGAGAAGAGTAATGCAGTTTTTATCAAATTCTCATCACATATATTACATACCCTAAAATATTACTTTGGAAAATCCTCATCAGAATTAACACTACCTACTTAACTCAAAATTCTACCCCAACCAACATCTTTAATTGGTCAGTACTTCTTGCTTCTTGAATTCAGAACTATATTATATTGTTTCCATAACTTTTGAACCATTTGTCTACAACACTTTTTTATGCACGTATCTTCAGATCCCTTCCCAATTATTTGATTGTAGAATGAAGCACTCTCTTGCTGAGCATGTCAAGCACATCTACCAGTGTGAATTTATTTGTGTTTTCTACTTTATTTCAATAAAACACTGGTAGTCTTAGTGTTTTGAATCAATTACTTTTGTTGTTGTTATTGTTGATTTTTGACATTTTTCTGTGTCCTGCATCTATCCTTGCTTTTCTCAATAGAGTTGGTCTTCTTCAGGCTGAGACTTGCTGAGGATACATCCTTGTGGATCTTATCTTCTAAACAGAAGTCTAGACACAGGGATCACAGAAGTACAAGCTGTAAGCCTGTATATGCAGGGTAATGTATGTTTGAACTCCCAATGAATGTGGCTAAAATTGACTATAACAGCAGAAATTCCAGAAATAATTTATTATATATGCATATTTTGGGTCTCAAACACACAGCTGGCAACCCTCTATATGACCCTGTCTGTAAGGGTTGTTAACTTCTATCTAAATGCTATTAATTTATCTGGAATAGTTCCTTGACAACACTTCTATATGCTTCGTCCACTGCATCATGATCCCTCTACAGCACGCACAAGTTACTGCTAAAATTACCACCAACATAAAACTCCAGAACTGGTGACAGTTCTGTAGAGCCTCCCAGGTGTCAAATCTCACAAATGCTCAGCGGTGAAGTGGACTTACTGGGGAAGCATGTGTGTTTATTTGAATAGGAAATGAGAAAAGATAGCTGAAATCCTTTAAGGAATAAAGACTTCATAGAATGTAAGCTTAATAAATCAAGATATTTCTTAAATATAAACCAGGGATGACATTAAAATTACAAAGTAGTTAACACAAAAAGTTACTCTGTTTCCCATTTTGTAAAAGGATTATTACATGCTGTTTCTTTTACATGTGCATTATGATTGTATATCTTGATCAAATATTCAGATGAAAAATAAAACATTATAAAATATTCACAATTTTTATTGGACTGGGCAAGTCACCCTTATTTGTAAATAATTTTTTAATTGTAATTATGGAGAGATTTCCACTTGCTAACTAGTTGTTCAATATGCCTCATTATTTTTATTTGAGAAAATCTGCTAAGGAGAAATATGAACCAAATGTTTGTTGTTAGTATCTATTGAATAAATGAGATACTGAACAAAATTTTTGGCTTGTACTTATTGGAATAGGTCCCTTATGAAGGCATCTCTTACAGAACAGAGAGCTTTGCTTATTCTCTGTCTTTGAGACAGATAAAGATACACTTCTATCTTTTCAGTAATAAGGAAATAATTCCTTTCTTAAGTAAGGAAAAACAAGCAGAACAAGTTAGACATCTTTGACAGAGGGACATTATAGAGCAGATGACCGCAGGGATTTACTTAAAGGACCAGGAAGAAAATGGTAGCAATCTTTCAATTTTTTAAGAAGTGGTCCTTAAAACTCCCTGAGATTTTTAGCTAAACTGTAATTGAGTTTTCTGATTGCTCATCTCAGTTAATAAACAATATGTGCCCCTTGTGTGCCCTTTATATCACCTTTAGCCTCCAGCTTTTCTCAAAGACACTGAGAGGAAGATTGAGCACCCTGCCACTACTCATTATCTATCTATCTTAGCTATTATGTGCTAAAAAACAAAGTTATTATCATTCATATTTTTTCCCATTAAAAAGGCAAGTGATGAGGATCAAGGCAACATGTATTCTGCCTACAGTTTCTAAAACTGCAATGAATTTACACATTCAACACACATGCTGAGCAAGAGATTAATGTTCCCACTGGATGTGATGGGGGTTTGTAGAGCCTGAGTTTCTTTTTTATTAGTCCAAGATGTTATCATGGAACCAAACACTTGCTGTACAGCATTTGTCACCATCCCTGAGAAAATGGATGGATGGATAACTTAGAACCATAATGATGCCCACTCACTGGTCTAATGAAGGGAATTAGAGAATGTGTAAACAATAGCTGTTCAGGGAAGAGTATGCATAATTAGAACTATTAATCTGATAGTGAGATGGAGATGGAGGACAATGGTTAACACAGGCCACACAAAATGATCATTTGTGATAAGGATGACTGAGAAGACACTGACATTATTTAGCCTTCCCCATTGGCAGGAAGAGCATGAATAGAAATAAAATTAAGCCCAGGATGGAGCAGCAGGTATAGTGTAGCAGGCTTTCAGCACCCACACGTTTCTTTCTTTGTAGAGAAATTCCTTTAAGTGCTATTAGTATTATAAAAAATGCTGAATGGTGATGCAGAAGACCAAACATTTTACCACAGTCTCATACAGCGTTTCATTGTCCAAATTGTCATTTTCCAAGACAGCTAAGTGTATTGTGAGTTATGGGAGGCAGAGGGTTAGGTTCTCATTTCTGTCTTCTGTCCTCTGAGTGGTCCTATCCTTGTTGCAGGCAGGGTAGTGATGGCAGGATGATGGAGAGTCATTATTAAAAAGAAAAAGAGAGAGGAGGTAAATAGTTCATGGAAAGGAAGAAAATAGTAGTTCACTGAAAGTGAGGACAGAAAAGGCTGTAGAGTTTGTGAAAGGAAGATGAGAGGAGGATAATAAAGGCTGACTAGGACAGTGATGACCTGCAATTTATGGGGTGAAGAACTGAAAGTGTGTATTGGAGATTTTTCAGTTCTGAGGATGAAGTCCCCCAGTGGGAGAGGAACTGCATGGATGAATATAAAGTAGAAGGGCAGGCAAATCTGACAAGAGACTAGGATGTGGACATTGGAGATTGTAAAGAGTGGAATCAGACCAGGTGAAAGTGAGATACCTGGGCTGCAACGTTGGGAGAAACTGCTTGATGTAGATAACTGAGACTTTACGAGACTACAGCCAGATGATCGAGAAAGGGCTTTTGAAATATTTGAGGAACAAGAGACAAAAGAGGGAGATTGGGAAGAAAATAAGTAGAGCTTGAAATGAGGGTGGATAGATTGATATAAGACAAGGCTAAATAAGCAGAATATGCATACACTGTTGGACACTTTCCTCCAGCACCTGGAATAGCAACCAAGACTTGTAAGTATATACTTCACCTGTCAGCTTCACAATGCACACACTCCCTAATCAGCAGCACAGGTTTATCTTGTGTAAAGAGGTGGAGAACCTCAGGGTAAAAAAGTACAAGGTAGTCATCTAGGTAGGTTCTCATTTCTCATTGGTTCTCATCATCCCATGATCAGGCCCAGTCAGCATGGGTTTATGGAAGGCAGGCCTGGCTTGACTAACCTGATGTGCTTCTATGACAAGTGGGAGTAACCCACTTAGTGGATGAGGGAAAAGCTGGGGATGTTCTCTACATAGACTTTAGTAAAGCCTTTCACACTGTTTGCCACAGTATTCTCCTGGAGAAAGTCACTGCTCGTGGCTTGAATGGATGTGCTTTTCACTGGGTAAAAAAACTGGCTGCATGGCCAGGCCCAAAGAGTGGTCATGAATGGAGTCAAATCCAGCTGGTGGTTGGTCACAAGTGGTGTTCCCCAGGGTTCAGTATCGGGGCCTGTTCTCTTTAATATCTTTATCAATGATCTGGATGAGGGGATCGAGTGCACCCTCAGTAAGTTTGCAGATGACACCGAGTTGGGCGACACTGTTGATCTGCCTGAGGGTAAGAAGGCTCTTTGGAGGGACCTGGACAGGCTGGATTGACTGGGAGAGGCCAACTGTATGAAGTTCAAGAAGAGTAAGTACTGGATCCTGCAATTGGGCCACAACCACCCCCTGCAACACTACAGGCTTGTGGATAAGTGGCTGGAAAGGTGCTTGGCGGGAAAAGGACCTGGGCATGTTTGTCAACAGCCAGCTGAATATGAGGCAGCAGTGTGTCCAGGTGGCCAAGAAGGCCAATGGTATCCTGGCTTGTATCAGGAACAGTGTGGCCAGCAGGATGAGGGAAGTGATTGTCCCCTTGTACTTGGCACTGGTGAGGCCGCACCTCAAATCCTGTGTTGGGTTTTGGGCCACTCGCTTCAAGAAAGACACTGAGGTGCTGGAGCGTGTCCAGCAAAGGGCAATGGAGCTGGGGAAGGGTCTAGAGCAACAGTCCCGTGAGGAGTGGCTGAGGGAACTGGGGTTGTTTAGCTTGGAGATGAGGAGGCTCAGGGGAGACCTTATCGTTCTCTACAACTACCTGGAAGGAGGGTGCAGAGAGGTGGGTCTTGGTCTCTTCTCCCAAGTGAAAACTGGTAGGACAAGAGGAAATGGCCTCAAGTTGCATCAGGGGAGGTTTACACTGGCTATTAGGAAAAATTTCTTCACTGAAAGGTTTGTCAGGCATTGGAAAAGGCTGCCCAGGGAGGTGGTTGAGTCACCATCCCTGGAGGTATTGAAGAGGTGTGTGGACGAGTAGCTCAGAGGCATGCTTTAGTGTTGGACAGCAGTGTTAGGTTAATGGTTGGACTTTGTGATCTTAAATGTCAACCTAAAAGATTCTATGATCTAATTAAAAATTAGCTCCTAGGGCTCACACAAATGACAATGTAGGTTTGCACTGGAAAACTGAAATTTAATATTTAATCAATTCCGAATTTGTTTTTTCCTTCCTTAATTCTCGAATTTTTTTTTTTTTTTTTTTTTTTTAACGCATGTGTCTATACAGTGCTCCTATTGAGAAGGTAGGCAGACTGATTAAATTAGAGGGAGACATCAAGAGAATAAACTATAGCTATCAGACAATCTTGCGTGAAAGTCCTTGGTCCCTCTCAGTAGCTGCTGCACAGAGTTGGGGATCTTTCTATCAAAAAGGCTGCTCCAAAGACAGGGTTGTTACCATTAAATTCTACCTTTATTTTGTATTGCTAGAAGCTTCCTAAATATAGCTAGAAGAAAACTTGAAGAAGATATCAGAGAAGGAAGCATTAACAAAGCATAACCTTCATCACCAAAGTCTCAGTCTCAATTTGTATTTCTTGAGAGGACTTTTTCAGAATTGCATTTAGGGTTATAAAAGAAATAATGATGGAAGTTATGAGATAATCCCAATTGCATATTGCTTCCTTCTTCTGCTTCCAGAAAATTAAAAAAAAATCTTTCTATTTTGGAATGGATTGGCTTCATGTGGGTAGAACCAGAGAGATGTATTGCACTTCAAAACATCTTATGAAAAAAAAGCCAAATACCGCTTCTGTGAAAGAAGAAACATGCCAAAAAACCACCCAAAGATAAAACTAGAAAAACATAAAAGAAGGACCACCTGAAATTCCCCCAAAATTAATACTTGTCTAATTCCAGTTGATTCAGAGGCAGCCCATGTGTTTTGTGGATGCTGTAAATTCATCCTTCTCATGTGCTCCAGACACAGAAAGCTTCCAAAAACTGTCAGTGGAATCAAGTCTTTTCTCCTTTCCTCTGCTGTGGCTGTTATTGCTTGATTCAAGATTGCAAGATTCAAGTCTTCAGCTTTTATTGTAGAGACTGTCTGCCTTTTACTGAAGCATCACGTTGTATTTAAAGAATATTTACTTTACTAATGAATCACAGGCTGTGTCTATCCACTGTAGATTGTGGAATTAAGAACAAGACTGTAGGCATACTTTCCTTTTCCCATAACAGTCTGCCATCAGCTTAATATCCAAATGACCATGGGCTCAAAAACATTCATGACTTTTTTTTACACTGTGAGGGAAATCAAAGGAAAAAAGGCTATGCAAACATTTTTTTTCCCCTTTCAAAGTCATCATTTGTAGGCTTCTTACCACTGAAATTCTTCTTTCTTTTATTTGTTATGCTGTGCTAGATTTTTTCAAAGATCATTGAGAATAGCTGGAAACCAGTTTGAAAAGTGAAACATTATGCAAGGTGTGATCTTTAAATAATAATTTCTGAACAAGACACAATAAACTCTTGAAAGATAATTTTAAAATTAAATTAAATTCAGAAAAATCTAAGAAAATCCCATATGGATATAGGTATAAACAAATGGTCAGTATATGGTAAATTTCTGATATCCAGCTACTGAGCAAACTCCATCCTTCCGTTCATATCGCATAGATGAACACTTTCGAGATTTCCCTCCCATGTAGCGTAAGCTAATATCCCCAATTTGAATAATTGATAATGTCAACTTCAAATCATTGCAGCTAGTTTGGAAAGACTGTGAGCTTCCAGCCACACACATATTGTTTCAGTGCTCATGATAGTGGAGAGCTCTGCAGCTCTTAACCCACAGTTAACCTCCAGATCAGGAGGTTCTGGAAAAGGGCTCTAACAACCTTCTCTGAGACACTGGGGATCTGTCATGCTCCTTACTACTCTGAAGCAGGCAGGAGAACTTTTTCTTGGCTAAACGAAGTAAGGAAAAGAAAAATTGTACCTACAAATTTTCCATCAGGATCAGAAATAGAAATGTCATTTTCTCTCTGTGTTTCTGGTCTTCTGCTATTAGAATAGAATAGACTAGTATAGAATAGAATAATTTCAGTTGGAAGGGACCTACAGTGATCATCTAGTATAACTGCCTGACCAGTTCAGGGCTGACCAAAAGTTAAAGCGTGTTATTAGGAGCATTGTCCAATTGCCTCTTAAGCACTGACAGGTTTGGGATATCCTGTTTCAACTCAAAGGATTTTTTCTTCCCATATTTTTTCCTCCCATGTCTCTGAACCTACATCTTACTTTTCAGATATAGTCCCTTCCTGATGAAACTCATTACATCTTACAAATACTTCCCTGAATTTTCCTTGAATTACCTTGAATTTCTCTTACCAAAGCTTATCCACTTCTAACATACCCAATTCTAACATATCCTTGCCAAAACACTTTGCAAGGCCAAAATGTATGTGATTAAAACCAAACCAAAATAAAATAAAAACTTAATTTCTAGAGGTCTATCCAGAGCTATTCAGTACAAAGAAATGAGCTCTGACTCAGGAACTCATTAAATCATTCATGCTTGGATACTAGGATACTTACCTGCTCCAAAAGTACTTCCTGGGAAGCTGTTCGATGAGGCTTGGGTGTGGCTGAGCCCAGATTTTAACTCTGAGAGATACTGCTGCAGTGGCCCATAACATCCGCACATCTCTAACAAAGCTTAGAATAGTGAGGGCCATTTTGTTGCTCTGAAGGCAATCCTTTTCGGCAGCCTGCAATTGGTCTGCAGTGTGTACAAAGTCTTTCACAACTTGGTGAGATGCCATATTCCTAGCTGACAGCAATGTGCTACCAGCACCTTTGACCATGTTCATTTTCAGCTGATCCACTTGCCACTACACCAAATCATCTACTTGCTTGGAGAAAACAACTGTTTCAAACAGAACTGACAGAAGATGTAAGTCATGCTAATCAGAAAGTTGGAAAATTTTCAAAACCAGATGAAACATTAGCCTCACCTTATATTAAAAAGATCGAACTTCTATTTATCTAAATGGTACAAAACCTTGTAGTATCTTTTAACACCATCTGCTTTTAAAATGACAATAAGTTTTTAACAATACATTATTATGTATTAAAATACAGATTTGACAAGTCAGTAGTAATGAACCTATTTGTCAGTTTCTGGTGAATTTTAATTCACAATACCTGTGAATTAAATGTTAAGTAAATGCCTAGGAATACTGCAGTTAAGAATACCTCTGACTTCTTCCCCACGGCTTTGGCTGCCAAGAATTTATCCAAAATCTAGTAGGGTTTTATCCAAGTTCCTCCAATAGCTTCCCAAGCCATTTGGGGCCAAGGTTTTACATTTTCAAAGCAATAGATTTTTTCAAGTCTAGCTCTTTTAAAAATCAAGCTACAGTCTCTGAACCCCTGTCATATTTCAGTGCTAATGGGAGAAAGCCTGATTAGAGCTTTTCATCTCAAGTTAAATTCATTTCTTGAAGAAAAAGAAGAACCTAGAATCTCACTTTCTTGATTCCTAAAACATTTTACCCTTAAAAAGCTATTTCCTAATAAGGATACACACAGCATACACAGGGTCTTCCCTAAATCTTAGCAAAAACAGTAAAAAACCCCCAAACCAACCAACCAACCAACCAACAAACCCCACCAAAAAACCAAAACCAAAAAAGAATGAATTAATGCTATGTTAAAGAAAAATCAAAATATCTATAATGAAATAGATATTTTACTCCAGAATGGTTGTCTTAAACGTACTCCATGGTGGCCTCTGCGGGTTTCCAAGTCACTGCTGATTTATGGAAATGAACAGTTTCATTGTCAGGAGGAAACCCACTGGCAGTCAGATGCCTACAGGATTTAAAACAGGGTTTGGATTGCTCGTGACGCATAGCTGAATAGCAGACAAATAAGGGAATTAGTTTTAAAATATGACTGTATTAATCTGACATGTAATGAAGTTAATATAAAGCCATCAGCTCACTCACTGGTCATTTAACAGGGATTTCTATGGGCACAAGGGCAATAACCTATAATCAGGCATCACCCATGCTGTCCCAGGGCACCATTCAGGCAATAATATGGGAGACCTTCCTCTGAAAGCAAAAGGTCTATTAAGTAATCTCCCAAGGCTTTTTTTACCTTCAGGGGTCTGCAATTTTAATCTGCACTGGAAGAGTGCCACCTCCTACATCTCGTTTTAATGTCAAGAAGCTAAACTTTGGTTTTCTTTACTTCAGCAGGGCCTCCCAATGTTTTAAAGAAGAGGAAAAAGCTTTACTGCAGCCAGTTTGGTCCAGTGGGAATAATTTGCTTTTAGTCTTTCGGAGCAGGCAATCAGTCAGACTCCCAGTATACAGGGAATATCTCTCACTTGAACATATGAAGGAGCTGGGGGTGAGGGGCATGACAGCTGTAAAGACATGAAGCTGCAGTGGCCTGGAGAGAGTTTCCATTTGGGCAGGGGCAAGGGAGAGGGCAAGAAACCCAAGTGCTACCAGTTACTTTTGGAGCTGCTGTGGGTTGCAGCACAGGGAAGGAGGTTCAGCCTCTCTCACTATTGTGCTTTTTTTTGGCACATTCCTTCCTGGTTTTTGAAGGATTGCAGCTTGGATTGAGCTTTGCTTACTTTCAGTATAAAAAAACCCACAAAACCTCAAACACTGCCCTTGCAAAAATGTGATAATAAAGTTGTAACTCTAAAAAGTTACGAAGTTTTATAGTTCATAGCCTCCCCAGTAAAATGAAGGAAGAAAGAACCTAAATTAACTCAGGTCGTACTGAAAAATATTAAGAGTTGATAAAATCATCATCACTAGGTTTTGCCCTGTGTTAAGAGAAAGAAAATGCTAAAGGTGTATTTTTACAGAAGAGGCCCTTCAGCCTTTCCAATTCTTCCCATGTTGTATTTTACTCACACAATTCTTTAAAAAAGGACAAAAGGAACCTTCTTTTCCACTTTGATGAGACCAGAAGTGTAAACAGAATTGTAAAATATATGTGTCTGTCTTTTGGTTTTTTTTTTTTTTCCCCACATAGAAAGAAAGGAATGCATTGAGGGTTTTACCAGTCTTTATCAATATTGTAAGACAATGAAATTAAACCTAAAATTCTTATTATATTTAAAAAGGAACTTTAAGAGAAGAATGTGTAGCTGAATCAGGGAATGGTATAATGTTGTTAAATTAAAATTTATGTCAAATAATTAAATGCATACAATGTGTACATGGCATATGCCTTAGGCATCTTACATTTCAGACCATATTAAAATAATAATTTTTATAATAACAAAATTCTTTATGGTAATGCCACATTCATCAGAATACCTTTTGGTATTTATTAGAACATGAATCATGCTGAAGTGGCAGTAAAATAAGTCATTCCCCTTAAACAACTGTAAATAGGTCAGGGACAGAAACAAATTTTTTCAAGGTGAAAATGCAAGTAAGAAACCAGTAACTTTTGAGCTTTCGATCCAGAAGAAAACAAACACTCGAATTCCCAAAGTCAACTAAGTAAATTTGAATTTCCTGGAATGTAAAATGTTTTCCAAAGAAAGGTATCAAGTCAGGCCAAGTAAAAATCACTGTATAGTATGTCACACATATCCTTTGGATACTAGTGTTCTGAAGATGTAAACCAGAACCCTGCAAGTCTTGGAACTTTTGGGAAGAGGTAGCTTTCGAGCTGGTATACGTTGTGTCCTTTGGGCAAAAAGGTTATTTTCCTGTAAACCTAAAGCCACAGGTATCTTAATAGTAGTCACACGCTTCCCCCCTCCTCCCCCTCAAGAATCCTCATCCATCTCCCCCCCTCCAAAAAAAACCCGCCCAACCAGGACTAGAGCTTTAAATTAAATTCCATAGGTCTGGTGTAGCAGGATGCAGATGAGGCATCACAATTACTGTTCACCAGGGCAAATGTAGTTAACTTTGACAGTTAATTACTATATGACAGTACTATAAATACCTCTCCACAGAACCTGGAGAAAGAATTTCTTAGTTAAAACTGTTTGCACAACCTCTGGCAAGCCCAGGGCTCCAACAGAGCCCTGGCTTTGTTAAGCTTAGGGGATTTTCCTGACTCTGCTGCAGAAGCTGGCTGTGTTGCTTCCACCTTCACTCAGCGCTCAGTTATTAAAAAAAAAAAATATATCAAGCTCCTAAAATACAAACAAATATGCTTGTAAAAGCAAAGCTATTAGCTATTTCTGTTATTTATGGCTTTCAGAGCTCACTGGTCAGTTTTTTCATGTTTAAGTTTTACTCAATTCCAACCACGTTCTGTTCAAGATGTCATGAACTGTGCTTTTTGTTGAGATTACACCAGATAAAGTTATGCTTGAGCATGTTCTGGCTTTGCTTTCTTCCCTCAGCTGTCATAGAAGTGACAAACACTATGAATTTAGTAAGCACTTAAGTTTGTCTTTTTCATTGAAAACTGGCCATTTCTTGAAAAAGTTCTCACAGATTGTTACCATGTTCCATGATTTAAAAATGACAGCAATTTCACTATGCTAACATTTCATTTGCATATTTTAACATACAGTATTCCTCCTTGATTGGCATTCTCATTAACTTGACATTATAAAAGACTGCCTGTTAAACAATGTAAGCAGTATTTAAATGTAACTGCTATTAATTCCTCTGCTTTACAGAAAGGAACAGTTAATGGCTCCTTTTTTCAAGGGTGCACTGTAGATGGATGTTCAGAGTTAGGCGGTTCATGTTGAGGGATGTGCTTTTTTCTTTTTTTCTCCATTCAGTATCATTTGGGTCAGGTATTGACTTCACGTGAAAAATGATAACAAAGACAGGAAGAGAACCTGTACACTTTCAAAACTATAAAGGCTACCAGATTTTCAGCATTTGTATATAAATGTGTGGAGATAACAGGCCTTTTTCTAATCTCAATTGGGAAAAGGTCAACTCCCTAATGAGAAGGACCGCTCTGAGGTATTATTTGGAAATTAGCCTTGCCTTCCTGATTAAGACCAGATCTTCTCTTGGTGCACAGAACTACAGCTTACTCTTAAATTAAAAAAGCCGGTCTTGAGCCTTTATTTGTGTTTTCTGTCCTGAAACAGAGGCTTAATACAAACTTGCACTATTCCTTCTTGAAACCTTCAATATCTTCTGTATCTCTAGTACCAACACTTTATGTAGATTCCTATCCCAAGTACCTTTTTTGCAAAAAGCTAAGGACAAAGTAATTGACTGATCAGAGTATTTGTGGTTTGATTCCTCAAAATTACCTTCTGTGACTCCCTCAGAAGTTGCTGGGTTCTCAAAAGGCCCAGGTTCTGTAAAATTTTAATGGAGTGGTGGTACTCCTTATGAAAGACATAGCTCTATCTGGCAACTAGATAACATTTCTAGCCCAGCTCTGATTTGTCCCATTGAAAGTGAAAATATTTTGGAGTTTTGCTCTTTTTTTAGACATTCTGTACCAAAGGTTTTATTTCCCAGGCAGGAAAACTTTTGGCTTAAATCCAACTTTAGAATAAAAATATTTCTCACCTACCTGTCCAATGCAGAGATATCTTTTTGGGGTGGTAGGTATGGAGAGAAAAGATTTAAAATAATGTTTTGTTTTCAGTTCTCTGGGTGAATTTCTGTGTTCCTCTAGGCCCAATTAATATTTCATTTGCTGGGAGGTTAAAGCAGTAATTTAACCATCTTAATTTTTTTCAGATGATGACTGTTTCTTAGAATCTCAAAATTTGCTCATATATTTTTACCAAATCAAAGGCAAAGATTGTTATGCAGAAGTACATTTTTCCCTGTACTTTTTGATAGCCTGCTAAATTTGCTTCAGATTTAACTGGAGTTTACCACTGACCTCACTGTGAAAAATTCTGCATATTCTGCTGAGGAGTGGTGGTGATGCACACCATGCACACCTTTCCAGGCTCTGAGCTCCATGAAATTACTAGCAATCAGTTGATGGGAGATACCCTGATTAAGAGAAAGGACATCCTGTGGAGGCTTGGGCACTCACCTGCTTGCTCTTCTCTTCCCATCAATCAGTTCTGTTTCCTAATCTAGATCAACCCTATCTGAACAGTCTCTGCATTACTTTTCAGCCATTGTTTCTGCCTATTCTGCAGCATCCAGCTTTGTTCCTACTGTACACCCTTTCAAAGAGACCCATTTTACATTTGTTTCAAATACCAGTTTTGTAGTTCCATCTGCTTTGTCTATGTTCCCACTGGAAAATGCAGTTTGTTTTTTTCCAGACTGAGGACTAACGACTTTTGTTTCCCTGCAAGTTGCAGGAGCAATTTCATTAGGGTACCCCTCCCTTTGCACTTTTCCTAGATGTGACATTGCAGGCCAGAGAAAGGAGAGGAAGCAGACCAGCTGTGAAACTACTTGCATTTGGCTAGTAAAAGGGATGAAGTAAAGCTGTATGCTTCTTAATATTTCCTTCTGGGAAAGTTACCAGGTTGCTATGTGAAAGAAAGAGAGGAGTCCCTGTTTCTTAGGTGGCTGCCCATAAGAGCTGCTATTTTCCCAGGCTATTACAGCTAGGCAAACACTTCTGGGAGATTGTGTTTTCCCAGTGAAGCCTCCTGGCTCTTACGCCAGCCAGACTTCCACTGTGATATAATATTTCTTCATAAAGTTCGTTCTTATTGAAGAAGTGTTGAATAAAGTCTGGGAAACAAATAGCTTAATGTTGGGTAAACCTATAAAAGTCTTCCAAGCCAACAAAACTTTATGTGCAAATTGACAATCTGCAAAGCAGCCACCTTGACTTTAGAAGAAGCAAAATCAGGCTTAAATCTTTCTGATCACTGAATCTTAGAGGCAGGTTATGCAACAGCCAGACAAAGAGGAAAAATTGAATGTCCATGCATGTTCAACCTAACCTATAAGCTAATAAATGACCAGCATATTTTTTTTTATCTGTTGACAAAAGTGAGAGAGGGAAAGTGAGTGCCCAGTAGCAGGTATTACAGCATTGTACACCTGACGCTGAAGTTCAGGGTCAGTTGTTTCCATTATAAACCCAATTTTTCAGGGTTTATAACTTGGCTGCCTTAAATCATATGTAGCTGGAACTGGCATGCAACTTGTCAGGAGAACCATAGGAAATTTTTTTTCCCATTTCTTTCATTAAAACAAGATGAAACCCATTTGCTTTTAATGCAGTTAAAAGCTTTTTAGTCATTACAGACACTTCAGAGGAACTGAAAAATTCTAAGGTTCCAAAACTTTTTATGCAATATATCCTGGACTCTAGGAAAATAGTGTATATGAATTCAAAATTTGCAGCTCAAGTCAACTCCGCACTTGTGAAGGTGGTGTCAAGCTGTGTCTTCAGCCGTACATACAGATGAAAAAATATTTCTCATTACTCTTTTTTGCCTTTGTTTATTTGTCTATGATGTAAAATCTAGTTAGTGAGCTACCTGACTCAAGAACCAGAGTGATGTCTTTAGTGCTGAGATCAGCAGAACCCTGACCGCTGCATTGCTGAGTGTCAGGGAAAATAAGATATGACTGTATTCTTTTCTTAGGTCTATGAATATGTAGATCCAACACCTACCAAGAGAAGAGCTGGGGGAGGAGGGGGTTGGGGG